>NC_135964.1:51932099-51949599 GCF_053455715.1 Rhinoraja longicauda | reverse complement strand
GGGTGGAGGGAGGGGGGTTGGGGGGGAAATAAGGGGGTGAGGGGGATGGAATGAGGGGGGGGGAGGGGAAGGGGGAGGGGCAGGGGAAGGGAGGGGGGTGGAGGGAGGGGGTGGAGGGAGGGCGGGGAGGGGACGAGGGGAGAGTGGAGAGGAGCTGAGGGCATTCTGCCTACTAAAATGGCGTCACGACATACTACGGTTCTTAGGGTCAAGTGGTCTATCTTGTTCCTCTAGTACCTTTGCTCTGGACTGTCAAAGCCGCCACAGCCGGACATAAAAACAGTTTTTCCCCCCACAAACAGTAGCTCTGCTCAACAGCCAAAAGTCTGTAGCCTCCTTTTGCTGTGGTATTTTATTTCATTCTTCACATGGTGTAAATTATAATGTTTCATTCTTGATTGTCTACTGTCTGCCGTGTTGTTACTTGCGAGCGGGGCACCAAGGCTTATTCCTTGTATGTGTACATACTTGGCCAATAAAATTTATTCAATTCAATTCAATTCAAATTGGCAGACGACACCACCAATGTGGGCCGGATTTCAAATAATGATGAACAGGAAGGAGATCGAGAGCCTCGTTTCCTGGTGTGGTGGGAACAAACGTTCTCTCAACGTCGGCAAGACAAAGGAGATGGTGATCGGCTTCAATAGACAATAGGTGCAGTAGGCCATTCGGCCCTTCGAGCCAGCACCGCCATTCACCGTGATCATGGCTGATCATCCACAATCAGTACCCCGTTCCTGCCTTCTCCCCTGACTCTGCTATCTTTAAGAGCTCTATCTAACTCTCTCTTGAAAGCATCCAGTGAATTGGCCTCCACTGCCTTCTGAGGCAGAGAATTCCACAGATTCACAACTCTCTGACTGAAAAAGTTTTTCCTCATCTCCGTTCTAAATAAGGCCTACCTCTTATTCTTAAACTGTGGCCCCTGGTTCTGGACTCCCCCCAACATCGGGAACACGTTTCATGCCTCCAGCGTGTCCGACTCCTCAATAATCTTATATGTTTCAATAAGATCCCCTCTCATCCTTCTAAATTCCAGTGTGAACAAGCCCAGTCGCTTATGCAAGCTCAGGAAGTGAGGCGGCCGGTACACATGCCCCAGTTTACATTGATGGAGCCAAAGTAGAGATAGACAATAGGCAATGGGTGCAGGAGTAGGCCATTCGGCCCTTCGAGCCAGCACCGCAAGAGAGGTAGAGATTCCGAGGAGTGAATATCACCAACAGCTTGTCCTGGGCTAGCCATATCAAAGCAGGGCCAAGAAAGCACACCAAAGAAGGGTAGGAAAAAAACATAGAAACATCAAAAATAGGTGCAGGAGGAGGCCATTCGGCCCTTCGAGCCAGCACCGCCATTCATCGTGATCATGGCTGATCGTCCACAATCAGTACCCCGTTCCTGCCTTCTCCCCATACCCCCTGACTCCACTATCCTTAAGAGCTCTATCTAGCTCCCTCTTGAATGCATTCAGAGACTTGGCCTCCACTGCCTTCTGAGGCAGAGAATTCCACCCATTCTGAGGCAGAGAATTCCACCCATTCGTTCTCTCCAGAGGTGTTGCCTGACCCGCTGAGTTACTCCAGCATTTTGTGTCTATCTTCGGTTTAAACCAGCACCTGCAGTTCCTTCTCACGCTCCCATTACGTACATTCCTATTGGCTCAATCTCCATTTATCTAGATACCTATTGGCCCAGACCCTAATAGTGATTCCAACAAACCATCTCCATTTACATTCACCAAAGATCGACACAAAACGCTGGAGTAACTCAGCGAGACAGGCAGCATCTCTGGAGAGAAGGAATGGGTGACGTTTCAGTCTAACGAAGGCTCTCGACCCGAAACGTCACCCATTCCTTCTCTCCAGAGATGCTGCCTGTCCCACTGAGTTACTCCAGCTGTTTGTGTCGATCTTTGGTTTAAACCAGCATCTGCGGTTCCTTCTTACACGTTAAATTGTCCCCAGTGTGTGTGGGATAGTGTTAAGTGTGCGGGGATCGCTGGTCGGCGCGGACCTGGTGGGCTGAAGTGACCGTTTCCACGCTGTATCTCAAACTAGACTAAACTGAGGACATAGGAGTAAGGTGGTGGGGGGGGGGGGGGATTTAATAGGAACCAGAGGGGCAACTTCTTTTACACAAAGGGTGGTAGGTATATGAAATGAGCTGCCAGAGGAGGTAATAGACAATAGACAATAGACAATAGGTGCAGGAGTAGGCCATTCGGCCCTTCGAGCCAGCACCGCCATTCAATGTGATCATGGCTGATCATTCTCAATCAGTACCCCGTTCCTGCCCTCTCCCCTCTCCCCATACCCCCTGACTCCACTATCCTTAAGAGCTCTATCTAGCTCTCTCTTGAATGCATTCAGAGACTTGGCCTCCACTGCCTTCTGAGGCAGAGAATTCCACAGATTTACGACTCTCTGACTGAAAAAGTTTTACCTCATCTCCGTTCTAAATGGCCTACTCCTTATTCTTAAACTGTGAATCCTGGTTCTGGACTCCCCCAACATTGGGAACATGTTTCCTACCTCTAATGTGTCCAAACCCCTTAATAATCTTATATGTTTCGATGATCCCCTCTCAACCTTCTAAATTCCAGTGTATACAAGCCTAGTCGCTCCAGTCTTTCAAGATATGACAGTCCCGCCATTCCGGGAATTAACCTCGTGAACCTACGCTGCACGCCCTCAATAGCAAGAATATCCTTCCTCAAATTTGGAGACCAAAACTGCACACAGTACTGCAGGTGTGGTCTCACTAGGGCCCTGTACAACTGCAGAAGGACCTCTTTGCTCCTGTACTCAACTCCTCGTGTTATGAGTTGTTGAGGCATGGAAACGATATTTAGACAGATACATGTTGGGGAAAGGTTTAGAGGGAAACGGGATTATCTGAGATGGGGCACTTTGGTCGGCATGGCTGAGTTGGGACAGAGGTCCTGTTTCCATGCTGTATGATTCTAGGACATTCACTTGCCTGACGAAGAAAAATCCAACGGATTGGAAGCCCTGTCTACTCATCCTCATTGATACGGTTTCAATGGATTGTATTAACTTCCACTGTATATAATTCCGATGAATCAAAGCACTTTCCATTCACTTTCCCTTCTATCGAGTTCAGTGGAGCGGGCAAACTTTGTAGAGACCCTCACTTTCCAGAACGCTTTGCCCATGGACCCATTGTGCAGGGCCCCAACAGTACAAGCCTCCACTCTTCACGCCCACCAGAAAAGACTGGGCCTTGCCGCTGTGCAGCAGGCCAATGGGCCACATCCCATATCTATTCAGTGCCAGAACAAAGGCCCCGATTCAAGCCTTGCATTATTCCGTCATGGCCTGCGATCCTGGGCCACTTGAGTTTCTTACTATTGAGGGCGTGCAGCGTAGGTTTACTAGGTTAATTCCCGGAATGGCGGGACTGTCATATGTTGAAAGACTGGAGCGACTAGGCTTGTATACACTGGAATTTAAAAGGATGAGAGGAGATCTTATCGAAACGTATAAGATTATTAAGGGGTTGGACACGTTTTCTTTTACCCCACGACAATGACCGCGACAACGACCGTGACAACGACCACGACAGTGACCACGACAGTGACCACGACAATGACCATGACAATGCCGAGTCTGGTCGACACCGGTCACTTTTTCTTGTGAAACTAGCACCTGGCTAAGAGATTACACCGTCTTCGGAAACATCGCGAAATCCCCACGCTTACCTGACCGTCAAAACTGTCGCCTCCAATCTACCCGTCAAATGTCCTGACGGTAAATAAATTGGTTCAACAAAACCATCTTCTGGTATCTTCAAATGCCTTTTCTTAATTTAATATCACATGCTTCTAAATGCATCTGCGACAACCTGGCAAACCTGGGGACAGCGTGCGACAGACAGCGCCCGCGATAAGCTACGATACCTGGCGAGAAATTTTTACCTGGAACATTTTTTCCGCGACGCGCCGAGATCCGCTACGATTCATTGAAGACTCCTCGCGATCGTGCCCGCGACACCCCGGCGATCGTTCGCCGACAGCCTAGTCGCCGGCAGTCGCCTTAAAATCGCCTAACCCGGACAGGCCCTGAACTGTCCGTATAGGCGCGTTATCGGGTTATAAGGCCAACACACCCACTCATCACTCTCTTGATTAAACTTGCATCAAATGAAAGTTAATGCGTCGTGTGATTCATTTTTTGCGGGCGCTGGCATTGATGTGGGCAGGATGCTCCGTGTTCAAACAACCCACAGTCGAGGAGCATTTGGAGACACTTTGGCATCGTCGGCTCGGAGGCCTCTCCGCCAGCAGAGGCCCAGCTCAACAACCAAACGTTCTGCAGCCTCCCCTTTCGCTCCGGTATTTCATTTCATTCTTCACCTGTGCAAATTGCGATGTGTTGTTCTCAATTGTCGGCTGCTTTGTCGTGTTGTTACTTGCGAGCAGAGTGCCGAGGCACATTCCTTGTATGTGTACAGTATAAACCTGGCTCATAAAACTCATTCAATTCAATTCCATTCAATGCAACCTCTCTCGTTTCATGCACACTCCTCGGCCCACATTTTCTCCCAGCTCCAAAGGTTTAGTTTAGTTTAGACAATAGACAATAGGTGGAGGAGGAGGCCATTCGGCCCTTCGAGCCAGCACCGCCATTCAATTTGATCATGGCTGATCATTCTCAATCAGTACCCCGTTCCTGCCTTCTCCCCATACCCCCTGACTCTGCTATCCGTAAGAGCTCTATCTAGTTCTCTCTTGAATGCATTCAGAGAATTGGCCTCCACTGCCTTCTGAGGCAGAGAATTCCACAGATTCACAACTCTCTGACTGAAAAAGTTTTTCCTCATCTCAGTACCAAATGGCCTACCCTGAGAATACTCATGCCACTGGGCTGTGAGCTGCCCAAGCGAAATATGAGATGCTGTTCCTCCAATTTGCGTTTAGCCTCACTCTGACAAGGAGGAGATCGAGACCCTTCTTCAGGCTCAGTCTGAAGAAGGGTCTTGACCCAAAACGTCACCTATTCCTTTTCTCCAGAGATGCAGCCTGACTCCCTGAGTTACTCCAACATGTTATGTCTATCTTCTGAAGAAGGGTTCCGACCCGACACGTGGCCTGTCCACTCCCCCTCCAGATGCTGCCCGACCCACTGAGTTGCTCCAGTTTTTCTGCATCTGTGCACCTCGCTTTGTCTGGTACAAAAAGCAGGGGAAGCAATGAATGGTGAGGGGGAGAGCGCTGTGGGAGAGAGGATGAGGCAAGGCAGGAAGCTGTTGTGGGCTGACGTCAGGCTTGGCTCCCGTTCACTGTCTGGATGCTGGGCGAGGCTACGGGCGGGGGCGGGGTGGGGAAGGAGCCTTGTGCCCCGGAATGACTCAGTGGGAACAAGTCTAGGGTTGCAAGCGCAGCGGAGAGTGAGCAAGGGAGATGCAGCAGGTCCCTGCAGCAGCCTGGGGCCTACCTGGACTTACCTGGACCAAGGGTTGGGTCGCCAACTGTCCCGTATTAGCCGGGACATCCCGTATTTTGGGCTAAATTGGTTTGTCCCGTACGGGACTGCCCTTGTTCTGTATTATGCCCGGACGGTGTAGGCCTGGGCGGCGCTGTAGGCCCGGACACTGTAGGCCTGGACACTGTAGGCCCGGACACTGTAGGCCCGGACACTGTAGGCCCGGACACTGTAGCCCGGGGGCCGCTGTAGTCCCAGACAGTGTAGGCCCGGGCGCCGCCCAACGGAGGTTGCATAGCAACGCGCCTCCCGGCCTGGGCGGCCGCCATTGGTGGAGCGGGAGCACGTGGCCGCTGGCTGGGTGAGGCACCTTTTGTCCCTTATTTGGGAGTGAGGAAGTTGGCAACCCTAATCAGGGGCCCTCCTGTAAATGTGGACCGGACTTTGGGCTCTTCCTTTTCTTGCTCCCAGCTTGGTTTAGTTTGGAGATACAGTGTGGAAACAGGCCCTTCGGCCCATCGAATCCGTGCCGACCAGCGATCCCCGCACACTAAGCTACCTCTCACCTCAGATAGCCCCGGCATTCCCTCCCTCTCTATCCCTCCCCCACCCAAGTCGTACCAGCGTCTCGTTTTCACCCGACAAACAGCTAACAAAGGCCTGTTTCCTTTATCATCGTCACTTTTTTTGCATATCTATCAATCGTTGTTCTTTATCTCCCCACATCATCGTCTATATTTCTCGTTTCCCCTTATCCCTAACCAGTCTGAAGAAGGGTCTCGACCCGAAACGTCACCCATTCCTTCTCTCCAGAGATGCTGCTTGTCCCGCTGAGTTACTCTAGATTTTTGGTTCTATCATAAGGTGCCAGTAACCTAGGGAAAACGTACCTTCTGTCTGGTAGCTCCAGGGCAGTCTGTAGATAAATCTCCTTCATCTCCTTCACTCAGAAAGGCGTGCATTTCCTGCAAGCAAATGAATTGATTTAAAATTTTGGACAGGCATAAAAAGCTGGAGTAACTCAGCGGGTCAGGCAGCATCTCTGGAGAACGTGGATAGGTGACGTTTCGGGTCAAGAACTTTTTTTCAGTTTAGTTTATTTTCGAGATACAGCGTGAAAACAAGCCCTTCGGCCCACCGAGTCTGTGCCCACCAGCGATCCCCGCACATTAACACCATCCTACACACACCAGGGACAATTTACACATATAGCAAGTATACAAACCCAAGCCAAAAAATGCTGGAGTAACTCAGCGAGTCAGGCAGCATCTCAGACTGAAGAAGGGTCTCGACCCGAAACGTCACCCATTCCTTCTCTCCTGAGATGCTGCCTGACCCGCTGAGTTACTCCAGCATTTTGTGAATAAATACCTTCGACTTGTACCAGCATCTGCAGTTATTTTCCTAACCTAAAAACCTGAGATAGACACAAAACGCTGGAGTATACAATAGACAATAGGTGCAGGAGGAGGCCATTCAGCCCTTCGAGCAAGCACCGCCATTCAATGCGATCATGGCTGATCACTCTCAATCAGTACCCCGTTCCTGCCTTCTCCCCATACCCCCTCACTCCGCTATCCTTAAGAGCTCTATCCAGCTCTCTCTTGAAAGCATCCAACGAACTGGCCTCCACTGCCTTCTGAGGCAGAGAATTCCACACCTTCACCACTCTCTGACTGAAAAAGTTCTTCCTCATCTCCGTTCTAAATGGCCTACCCCTTATTCTTAAACTGTGGCCTCTTGTTCTGGACTCCCCCAACATTGGGAACATGTTTCCTGCCTCTAATGTGTCCAATCCCCTAATTATCTTATATGTTTCAATAAGATCCCCCCTCATCCTTCTAAATTCCAGTGTATACAAGCCTAATCGCTCCAGCCTTTCAACATACGACAGTCCCTATACTCAGCAGGTCGGGCAGCATCTCTGGAGAGAAGGAATGGGTGACGCTTTGGGTCGAGACCCTTCTTCAGACTGAAGATCTTGGAGAAAACCCCACGCGGGTCACGTGGGCAAGTTACAAATTCCATACAGACAGCGCCCGTAGTCGGGATGGAACCCGTGTCTCCGGCGCTGCAAGGCAGCCGTTCTACCGCTGCGCCACCGTGCCGCCCCTCTTCAGACTGAAGACTTTTGGGGTGACGGTGAAACCGGGTCTGTGCGTCGCCGGGGAACGATAAGGTTGGAAGCTGAGGAGGGCAGGAGGGAAGGGATAACATTGGATATTTAAAAGTCTGCAAAATGGTGGCCTGGTGTTCATCTGTGGGGGTCATGGTCCTGGGACGGGTTGGAGGAGGGGTCTGAGAGTTGTCGCCTGGCCTCGGCCCCGGTAGAGGTCAGGGCGCCAGACTACCTCCCTTGACTACCTCCCTTGCCGCAGAGTGAGTGGAGGGCTGGATGTTCAGAGGACCTGAGGTTAGAGGAGGGAAGGCGAGTGGGAAAAGTGGAGACGGTTGACGATCACTAGGACTGCCAACTTCCTCACTCCCAAATACGGGACGAGGTGATGTCACCGCCCTGCGCCCCACGTGACCTCACCCCGCCCAGCGGCCACGTGCTCCCGCTCCACCAATGGCGGCCGCCCGGGCCAGGGTCCAGTACCAACCTGATTTCCCAGTCTACCTGCACGTTGAAATCTCTCATAACCACCGTACCATTACCTTTGTTGCAGGCTAATTTTAACTCCTGATGCAACTTGCACCCTCTATCCACAATGATGCCCCAGCTACACCTGTGCTACCAGCCAGCTTTTGATCCATGTATCCCTCCAAACCTGTCCTATCCATGTACCTGATTAACTGTTTCTCAAACGTTGCAATAGTCCCAGCCTCAACTACTGTACCTCCTCTGGCAGCTCGCTCCATACACCCACCACCCTTTGTGTGAAAAAGTCACCCCTCAGATTCCTATTCAATCTTTTCGTAAGGGACTTCAAAGGTTTTCATTTCCCATTTAGCCTTTTTGGGATTAGCACGGTGGCGCAGCGGTAGAGTTGCTGCCTTACAGCACTTGCAGTGCCGGAGACCCGGGTTCGATCCCGACTACGGGTGCCGTCTGTACGGACTTTGTACGTTCTCCCCGTGACCTGCGTGGGTTTTCTCTGAGATCTTCGGTTTCCTCCCACACTCCAATAGACAATAGACAACAGGTGCAGGAGGAGGCCATTCGGCCCTTCGAGCCAGCACCGACATTCAATGTGATCATGGCTGATCATTCTCAATCAGTACCCCGTTCCTGCCTGACTCCGCTATCCTTAAGAGCTCTATCTAGCTCTCTCTTGAATGCATTCAGAGAATTGGCCTCCACTGCCTTCTCAGGCAGAGAATTCCACAGATTCACAACTCTCTGACTGAAAAAGTTTTTCCTCATCTCAGTTCTAAGACGGAGAGGTTTGTAGGTTAATTGGCTTGGTAAATGTAAAAATTGTAAAAATTGTCCCTGGTGTGTGTGTGTAGGATAGCGTTAGTGTGCGGGGATCGCTGGTATTGATGTAAAATTGTCCCCAGTGTGTGTCTCGTATAGTGTTGGTGTGCGGGGATCGCTGGTACTGATGTAAAATTGTCCCCGGTGTGTGTCTAGGATAGCGTTGGTGTGCAGGGATCGCTGGTTGGCGTGGGCTCGGTGGCCGTAGGCCCTGTTTCTGCGCTGTATATCTCGAGTCCGAAAACGGTGTGGGTGTCCATTTTTCCATCGATACGGCAATCCCTGACAACGATTTCTCTGCCAAGTTATATCCCTGTGCCCTGGGCCAGCCAGCCATGTGCACTTTGTAAAGATTTCTTGAGGGTTTTTGGTGAGGGAAATGTTTCCACTGGCAGCAGCATCTGTAATCAGAGAACACGGCTTCACGATATTTGGCAGAGGGATTGGAAGTCGGACAAAGTGAGTTGTGACCTTGAATGTTTTCTCTGTGGAGGTGGCAGAAACAGATTCAGTTGGGGCCCTCGAAGAAGAGAACTGGATGATTAAAAAAAAGATTAAGGGGGAAAGAGAAAGAGGTTTCATCCTAGTTGTGGAGATGGAGAATGGGGGTGAGGGGTAGAGGTTGCCAACTATCTCGCTCCCAAATACAGGACAAGGTGACGTCACCGCCCCGCGCCCCACGTGACCTCACCCAGCCAGCGGCCACGTGCTCCACCATTGGCGGCTGCCCGGGCCGGGAGGCGGGTTGCTACGCAACCTTCGTTAGGCAGCTCCCGGGCCTCCGAATCTCCGGACCTAGACTGTCTGGAGCTAAAACCTACAGTGTCAGGACTTAACCTGGCGGGACCTACAGCTTCGGGGCTACAGTGTCGGGGCCTGCAGTGTCCGTGCCTACAGCGCCCCCCCGGGCCTACAGTGTCCGGGCCTACAGTGTCCGGGCCTACAGCGCCCCCCCGGGTCTACAGTGTCCGGCCTACAGTGTCCGGGCCTACAGTGTCCGGCCTACAGTGTCCGGGCCTACAGTGTCGGAGCCTACAGTGTCCGGGCCTACAGCGTCGGGGCCTACAGTGTCCGGGCCTACAGTGTCCGGGCCTACAGTGTCGGGGCCTACAGTGTCCGGGCCTACAGTGTCGGGGCCTACAGTGTCCGGGCCTACAGTGTCCGGGCCTACAGTGTCCGGGCCTACAGTGTCGGGGCCTATAGTGTCCGGGCCTACAGCGCTCCCCGGGCCTAATACGGGACAAACCAAAATAGCCCAAAAATACGGGATGTCCCGGCTAATACGGGACAGTTGGCAACCCTGGTGAGGAGGGATTTCTTGAGCCAGAGGGTGGTGAATCTGTGGAACTCATCAGCGAAGGCCACGTCATTGGGTATTTTCAAAGAGGAGATTGGTAGTTTCTTGATCAGTAAGGGCATCAAAGGACGAGGAGGATAGACACAGAATGCTGGAGTAACTCAGCGGGTCGGGCAGCATCTCTGGAGAGAAGGAACGGGCGACGCTTTGGGTCGAGACCCTTCTTCAGACTATCTTCGGTTTAAAGCAGCATCTGCAGTTCCACTTACACCAAAGGAAGAGGTGGAATTTCTTTAGTCAGAGGGTGGTGAATCTGTGGAATTCATTGCCACAGAAGACAGTGGAGGCCAAGTCAGTGGGTGTTTTTAGAGCAGCGTTCGATAGGTTCTTGATTAGTGCGGGTGTCAGGGGTTACGGGGAGAAGGCAGGAGAACGGGGTTGAGAGGGAAAGACAGATCAGCCATGACTGAATGGCGGAGTAGACTTAATGGGTCGGTCAGCCCAATTCTGTTCCAATGTCTTATGGTCTTGTGATAAACTTAAACCAGGTTCAAATTTTAGTTTTAGCTTTGAGAGATAGAGCGCAGAAATAGGCACTTCGGCCCACCGAGTCCGCGCCGACCAGCGATCCTCGCACACTAACACTATCCTACACACACTAGGGACAATTTACACTTATACCAAGCCGTTTAGCCTACAAACCTGCATGTCTTTGGAGTGTGGGAGGAAACCGGAACACCCGGAGAAAACCCACGCGGTCACGGGGAGAACGTACAAACTCCTGTAGTCAGGATCGAACCCGGGTCTTAGGCGCTGTAAGGCGGCAACTCCACCGCTGTGCCACCGTGCTGCCCCACCCTCCTCATCCTTCATCAAGTATCTACCAGTCTCCACTTTCAAAATAGCCAATGACACGGTCATATCATATCATATCATATCATATATATACAGCCGGAAACAGGCCTTTTCGGCCCTCCAAGTCCGTGCCGCCCAGCGATCCCCGCACATTAACACTATCCTACACCCACTAGGGACAATTTTTACATTTACCCAGCCAATTAACCTACATACCTGTACGTCTTTGGAGTGTGGGAGGAAACCGAAGATCTCGGAGAAAACCCACGCAGGTCACGGGGAGAACGTACAAACTCCTTACAGTGCAGCACCTGTAGCCAGGATCGAACCTGAGTCTCCGGCGCTGCATTCGCTGTAAAGCAGCAACTCTACCGCTGCGCTACCGTGGGATGTTTTTACAAAGAGGTTAGAACAGCAATGATGGGCCGAAGGGACTCAGTGGGGCAGCGGGAGAGTTGCTGCCTCACAGCGCCAAAGACCCGGGTTCAATCCCGACTACGGGCGCTGTCTGTACGGAGTTTGTACGTTCTCCCCGTGACCTGCATGGGTTTTCTCCGAGATCTTTGGTTTCCTCCCACACTCCAAAGACGTGCAGGTTTGTAGACTAAACGGCTTGGTATAAATGTAAAAATTGTCCCTAGTGTGTGTGTGTGTGTGTGGTGTGTGTGTGTGTGTGTGTGTGTGTGTGTGTGTGTGTGTGTGTGTGGGTGTGTGTGTGTGGGTGTGTATATGTGTGTGTGTGTGTATGTGTGTGTATATGTGTGTGTGTGTGTGTGTGCATGTGTGTGTGTGTGTGTGTGTGTGTGTGTGTGTGTGTGTGTGTGTGTGTGTGTGTGTGTGTGTGTGTGTGTGTGTGTGTGTGTGTGTGTGTGTGTGTGTGTGTGTGTGTGTGTGTGTGTGTGTGTGTGTGTGTGTGTGTGGCTATAGGATAGTGTTAATGTGTGGGGATCGCTGGTCGGCCAGACTCAGTGGGCCGAAGGGCCTGTTTCCGCGCTGTGTCTCTAAACTAAACTAAAAGTAGCTGCCGGGAGGGGAAGGCACTGTTAAAATCAACGCTACCCTGACAGGAAAAGCTGTTTGCCACAGAATCCTGTTTCTAAAGGCAGTCACCTCCCAGTCTTGGGTCATGTAAGGATACGATTCTTGGCTACGTTCCTGGAATCACAGAGGCCTCTTGTCAAGAATCCTGCTCACGGGCCAAAAAAGCAGAATAACATCTTGATGGAACCTTTTCCAACCAGCGTTCTGTTAACAATCCCCTCTGTAATCTCCAGATTACTACCTGGAATTCACCACTGGCAAGTCAGATGCACTTAAAAACCTCCCTGGGAGCGTGGGCCCTCCAGTGAAGTGAACGAGCCTAACAAGGGAAAATAATTTGTTCAAAACCCCTGGCGGGGCGGGGGAATGATCCAACGCCTTTGGGATCAAGGCCAGTTGAGTGATCTGTGCTCAAATATAACCGATTGCACGTCTGCCCGATACTGTGGTTGACATAGCAACTAGCGCGGGTGCTGTTTATACAGAGAGGCAGCGGGGAAACAGACCCTTCGGTGGGGTGTGCCGACTATCTCACTCCCAAATAAGGAGCAAGGTGACATCACCGCCCCGCGCCCCACGTGACCTCACCCAGCCAACGACCACGTGCTCCCACTCCACCAATGGCGGCCGCCCGGGCCGGGTGGCGGGTTACTAAGCAATCTCCGTCAGGCGGCGCCCGGGCCTCCAGACTTCCACTGTCTGGGCCTGCAGTGTCTGGGCCTACAGTGTCTGGGCCTACAGTGTCCGGGCCTACAGTGTCCGGGCCTACAGCATCCGGGCCTACAGAGTCAGGGCCTACAGAGTCAGGGCCTACAGTGTCTGGGCCTACAGTGTCTGGGTCTACAGCGTCCGGGCCTACTCCGCCCCCCCGGGCCTAATACGGGACAAGGGCGGTCCTGTACGGAACAAACGCGCACGGTAGCGCAGCGGTAGAGTTGCTGCTTTACAGCGAATGCAGCGCCGGAGACTCAGGTTCGATCCTGACTACGGGCGCCGTCTGTACGGAGTTTGTACGTTCTCCCCGTGACCTGCGTGGGTTTTCTCCGAGATCTTCGGTTTCCTCCCACACTCCAAAGACGTACAGGTATGTAGGTTAATTGGCTGGGTAAATGTAAAAATTGTCCCTAGTGGGTGTAGGATAGTGTTAATGTGCGGGGATCGCTGGGCGGCACGAACTTGGAGGGCCGAAAAGGCCTGTTTCCGGCTGTATATATATGATATGATAAACCAATTTAGCCCAAAATACGGGTGTCCTGGCTAATACGGGACAGTTGGCAACCCTACCCTTCGGACCACCAAGTCTGTGCCGACCAGCGATCAACCCCGTACAATAACACTTTCCTACACACACTAGGGGCAATTTACAGAAGCCAATTAACCTACAAACCCTGTACGTCTTT
Organism: Rhinoraja longicauda; assembly: GCF_053455715.1. Classification (NCBI taxonomy): domain Eukaryota; kingdom Metazoa; phylum Chordata; class Chondrichthyes; order Rajiformes; family Arhynchobatidae; genus Rhinoraja; species Rhinoraja longicauda. Next base: position 51,936,138 of record NC_135964.1, on the reverse strand, counting down.
GGATTGTGGGAGGAAACGGCACCACCTGGGAGAAACCCACGTGGGTCACGGGGAGAACGTACAAACGCCATACAGACAGCACCCGTAGTCAGGATTGAACCCGGGTCTCCGGCGCCGTGAGGCAGCAACTCCACCGCTGCGCCATCGTGCCACAAACGAGACATTAAGACTGGTGCACAACATTTATCAAGAAGCAGTTTACATGGAACAGCACAGGGCAGGCACAGACCATTCAGCCCACAATGTCTGTACTGACCATGATGCCAATTTACACAATACAATAGCCTGTAGGCCTGGACACTAGGCCCGGACACTGAAGGCCCGGACACTGTAGGCCCGGACACTGTAGGCCCGGACACTGTCGGCCCGGACACTGTAGGCCCGGACAGTCTAGGCTCGGACAGTGTAGGCTCGGACACTGTAGGTCCGGACACTGTAGGCCCGGACGCTGTAGGCCCGGACACTGTAGGCCCGGACAGTCTAGGCCTGGACAGTGTAGGCCCGGACACTGTAGGTCCGGACATTGTAGGGCCTCCCAGCCCGGGCGGCCGCCATTGGTGGAACGGGAGCACGTGGCCGCTGGCTGGGTGAGGTCACGTGGGGCGCGGGGCGGTGACCTCACTTTGACCCTTATTTGGGAGTGAGATAGTTGGTAACCCTGCGCCCAACCCAGGCGACTGTTTGCGTGCTAGTCACAGAAGCAGATCCACAATCACATATTACAATCGCTCCACACTCTTAAATCTAATTTTAGAGGTACAGCGTGGAAACAGGCCCTTCGGCCCACTGAGCCTGCACCGACCAGCGATCCCCGCACATCAACACTATCCTACACACACACACACACGGGACAATTTTTACACATATACCGAAGCCAATTAACCTGCATACCTGTATGTCTTTGGAGTGTGGGAGGAAACCGAAGATCTCGGAGAAAACCCACGCAGGTCACGAGGAGAACGTACAAACTCCGTACAGACGGCGCCCGTAGTCAGGATCGAACCCGGGTTTCTGGCGCTGCATTCGCTGTAAGGCAGCAACTCTACCGCTGCGCCACCGTGACCGCCCCGATCTGTCCTTACTTTGACTATCGGCACCCGAAGACCAAGCCACATTGAATCCTGTCATGGCGAGACCCAGGAAGCCTCATTGGTGACCCTCGGACTATCCTTGATCGGACCTTACTGGCTTTACCTTGCACCATTCCTATGCGAGGAATAGATCGGGTAGATGCACAGAGTCTCTTGCCCAGAGTAGGGGAATCGAGGACCAGAGGACATAGGTTCAAGGTGAAGGGGGGAAAAGATTTACTAGGAATCTGAGGGGTAACTATTTCACACAGAGGGTGGTGGGTGTATGGAACAAGCTGCCGGAGGAGGTAGTTGAGGCTGGGACTATCCCAACGTTCAAGAAACAGTTACATAGGTACATGGATAGGACAGGTCTGGAGGGATATGGACCGAACGCTGGCAGGTGGGGCGAGTGTAGCTGGGACACGTTGGCCAGTATGGTCAAGTTGGGCCGAAGGGCTTGTTTCCACACTATATCATTCTATGACTCTATAAACCTTGGTACATGTGACAATAAACTGGACTAAACTAAACGTTGCTACGACATCTGCTTCCAGAACCTTCCAAGGCAGCGCATTCCAGGCATGCACCACTCTCAGCGTAAAAAGACTTTCCCCCATCCCCCATCCAAGAATTGTGGGAGTTCGGCATGTCCCCAACAACTCTCACCCGTGGGAAGGATTTTATCGGGATGCATCACAGCTTGGTTTGGAAACAGCTCCATCCAAGAGCCGCAAGAAATTGCAGAGAATTGTGGAGTCAGCCCAGACCATCGCACAAACCAACCTCCCTTCCACTGACTCCATCCACACCTCACGCTGCCTCGGCAAGGCCAGCAGCATCATCAAGGACCAGTCTCACCCCGGCCACTCCCTCTTCTCCCCTCTCCCATCGGGGCAAGAGGTACAGAAGTGTGAAAACGCACACCTCCAGATTCAGGGGCAGTTTCTTCCCGGCTGTTATCAGGCAACTGAACCATCCCACCACAACCAGAGAGCGATCCTGAACTACTATCTGAAGAAGTCTGAAGAAGGGTCTCGACCCGAAACGTCACCCATTCCTTCTCTCCAGAGTTGGTGTTTGACCCGCTGAGTTACTCCAGCTTTTTGTGTTTATCTACTATCTACCTCACTGGAGACCCTCGGACTATCTTCAATCGGACATAATTGGACTTTATCTTGCACTAAACGTTATTCCCTTTATCCTATATCTGTACACAGTGGACGGCTCGATTGTTATCATGTATAGTCTTTCCGCTGACTGATTTGCACACAACCAAAAAAGCTTTTCACTTTACCTCGGTACACGTGACAATAAACAAAAATTAGCTAAACTAAATCTCCTATAAACTCCCTCCTTTCACCAGAAGCATTTAGTAATTCCACCTTGACATTTCGGTCTGTCCACCCTATCTTTTCCTCTCATCATTTTACATACTTCTCTTAGGTCACTCCTGGGCCTCTCTGTCATTCCAGAGAAAACATTCCAAGTCTGACCAAAAGGACTGGAGTAACTCAGAGTCAAGCTGATTCTGAAGAAGGGTCCTGACCCAAAATGTCACCTGTCCTTGTTCTCCAGAGATACCGCTGAGTTACTCCAGCACTTTGTGTCCTTTTGCGTACTCAGGCATCTGCAGTTTCTTGTTTCTCCACGTTTGTCCAACCTCTCCTTGTGGACAAGAGCCTCTAGGGGTTGCCAACTTCCTCACTCCCAAATACGGGACAAGGTGACGTCACCGCCCCGCGCCCCACGTGACCTCACCCAGCCAGCGGCCACGTGCTCCCGCTCCACCAATGGCGGCCGCCCGGGCCGGCAGGCGGGTTGCCAAGCAACCTCCGTTAGGCGGCGCACGGGCCTCCAGGCCTACACTGTCCGGGCCTACAGTGTCCGGGCCTACAGTGTCCGGGCCTACAGTGTCCGGGCCTACAGTGTCCGGGCCTACACTGTCCGGACCTACACTGTCTGGGCCTACAGTGTCCGGGCCTACAGTGTCCGGGTCTACACTGTCCGGACCTACACTGTCTGGGCCTACACTGTCCGGGCCTACACTGTCCGAGCCTACACTGTCCGGACCTACAGTGCCCCCCCCCCCGGGCCTAATACGGGACAAGGGCAGTCCTGTACGGGACAAACCAATTTAGCCCAAATTACGGGATGTCCTGGCTCATACGGGACAGTTGGCAACCCTAAGAGCCTCTAATCCAGGCAGCATCCTGATAAACTTCTTCTGCACCTTCTCCAAAGCCTCCACATCCTTTATATAATGTGGCGACCAGAACTGCACACAATATTCAAAAGGTGACCTAAAACCGGAGCCTTATACTTGTTCTGCAAGGTGTCTCTAAAGTCTAAACTGCAATCCATTTTTAAAAACTGCATCAGCAGTTCTTTGTTTCTGCATTTTAACTGCAGATGCTGGTGTGCCAAGGAAAGACACAAAGTGCTGGAGTAACTCAGCGGGTCAGGCAGCATCTGTGGAGAACATGGATAGGTGACGTTTCACAGAGTGCTGGAGTAACTCAGCGGGTCAGGCAGCATCTGTGGAGAACATGGATAGGTGACGTTTCAGGTCGGGACCCTTCTTCAGACTGGATCATATACCAAATGCCATCTTCACCATTCTTTCTGCCATTAGTTTAGTTTAGTTTACAGATGCCGCGCAGAAACAGGCCCTTCGGCCCATCGAGTCCGCACTGGCCAGCGATACTCGCACATCAACACTATCCTACACACACAATTTTTTACACCAAGCCAATTGACCTACAAACCTGCACGTCTTTGGAGTGTGGGAGGAAACCGGAGCACCCGGAGAAAAGCCACACACAGGTCCCCCAATGTTGGGGGAGTCCAGAACCAGGGGCCACAGTTTAAGAATAAGGGGTAGGCCATTTAGAACGGAGATGAGGAAAAACTTTTTCAGTCAGAGAGTTGTGCATGTGTGGAACTCTCTGCCTCAGAAGGCAGTGGAG
>NC_135964.1:51927099-51929599 GCF_053455715.1 Rhinoraja longicauda | reverse complement strand
TTTCCTCCCCTCCCCTCCCCTCCCCTCCCCTCCCCTCCCCTCCCTCCCTCCCTCCCGCACAAATAAAACCGAGGAGGGGTGGGGGGATTGACCTCGGCTACATTACCACCTAAATACTCACAGTTCCTGGGACGGGAGCCAAAAGCAGCGGCTCTCTCCGGCGTCGCTGCCAACCTGCGTCTCGCCCGCAGAACGAGGGCAAGAACAGAGGCCGGTTTGTACCCTCCCCCACTGTTGAATGCCCACCGCCCTGGTCCAGGGTCTCTCAGACATCCCCCCCCCCTGCCACCACCCTCCTCAGTCCGCCCCCCCCCCCCCCCCCCCCCTGTCACCACCACCCCTCAAAACCCAACTTGGTCAATCAAGCTGGAATTTAGAAGATTGAGGGGGGATCTTATAGAAACTTACAAAGTTCTTAAGGGGTTGGACAGGCTAGATTGTTCCCGATGTTGGGGAAGTCCAGAACAAGGGGTCTTTTAAGGATAAGGGGAAGTCTTTTAGGACCGAGATGAGAAAACACTTTTTCACACAGAGAGTGGTGAATCTGTGGAATTCTCTGCCACAGAAGGTAGTTGAGGCCAGTTCATTGGCTATATTTAAGAGGGAGTTAGATGTGGCCCTTGTGGCTAAAGGGATCAGGGGGTATGGAGAGAAGGCAGGTACAGGATACTGGAGTTGGATGATCAGCCATGATCATATTGAATGGCGGTGCAGGCTCGAAGGGCCGAATGGCCTCCTCCTGCACCTATTTTCTATGTTTCTATCAACCCTGCCGGTGGAAATTGAGGAACTGCAGATGCTGGTTTACAACAAAAAAAAGTGCTGGAGTAAGTCACGGGGATCAGGCGACATTGGAGAACACGGATGATAGGTGACGTTTCGGGTTGGGAACCCTTCCTCAGTCCTGACCTGAAAACCTCACCCGGTGTCCATGTTCTCCAGAGACGCTGTTTGACCGCCCAGTTACTCCAGCACTTTGGACTTTTTTTAACTTTTAGAAACTGAGAACCAGCACCTGCAGTTCCTTGTTTCAACGTCGCTGGAGAACACGGACAGGCAACGCTTCGGGTCGGGGCCCTTCCTCAGACTGGTTGAGGTGAAGTTAGAAAGCTGGAAGAGAGGAGGGGCAAGGGGCAGGTAAAAGACAGGTGATAGGTTGGTACAGGTGAGCAGGGAGGTTAATAGGCAGAAGAATTGCATATTGTGAAGCTAGAAGAAGGAATGCAGGTGGAGGGAGAGGTGGGGGAGTAGAAATCGATGTAAGTCCAGGCAGGGAACAGGGGAGAGAGGGGGAGGGGAAGGGAAAGGAAGGGGGGGGGGGGGGAAGAAGGGGGAGGGGGTTAAAATTGGAGAATTTAATGATTTTGCCATTGACTTTGATTTACAGTCGTGGAGTGAGACAGTGTGGAAACATGCCCTTCGGCCCAACCCGCCCACACCGGCCAACAATGTCCCAGCTACCCTAGTCCCACCTGCCCACTTGCAAGCTACCCAAGCTGAATACAAAGTGCTTTAGAATTTAAACTTTAAAGATACATTGCGGAAACAGGCCATTCGGCCCACCGTGTCTGTGCCGACCGATGATCACATCTAAGACTATCCCACGCAATAGGGACAATCTGCAATTTTTACCGAAGCCAATTAACCTACAAAACCCGCACGTCTTTCGAGTGTGGGAGGATATCAAATCACCCGGAGAAAACCCACGCTGTCGTGATCGGCCACGGTTCACAGTGAATGGCGATGCTGGCTCGATGGGCTGAATGGCCTATCCCTGCACCTATTGTCTATGTATCTATGTCACGGGGAGAAGGTACAAACTCGGTACAAACAGCACCATAGTCAGGATCGAACACGGGTCTCTGGTGCTGTAAGGCAGCAACTCTACCTCCAATTCCACATAAGGTCATGTGATAGTCTGAAGAAGGGTCTCGACCCGAAACGTCACCCATTCCTTCTCTCCTGAGATGCTGCCTGACCTGCTGAGTTACTCCAGCATCTTGTGAATAAATGATTGTAGAATTAGGCCATTTGGCCCATCAAGTCTACTCCGACATTCAATCATGGCTGATCTATCTCTCCCTCCTAACCCCATTCTCCTGCCTTCTCCCTATAACCCCTGACACCCGACTGATCAAGAATGTATCTATCTCTGCCTTCAAAATACCCACTGACTTGGCCTCCACAGCCTTTTGTGGCAAAGAATTCCACAGGTTCACCACCCTCTGACTAAAGAAATTCCTCCTCATCTCCTTCCTAAAAGAACGTCCTTTAATTCTGAGGCTGTGCCCTCTGGTCCTAGACTCTTCCACCAGTGGAAACATCCTCTCCACATCCACTCTGTCCAAGCCTTTCACTATTCTGTACGTTTCAAACAGGTCCCCCCTCATTCTTCTCAACTCCAGCGAGTACAGGCCCAGTGCCGACAAACGCTCATCATGTGTTAACCCGCTCATTCCTGGATCATTCTTGTAAACCTCCTCTGGATCCTCTCCAGAGC
>NC_135964.1:51922750-51926599 GCF_053455715.1 Rhinoraja longicauda | reverse complement strand
AGACAACAGCGCCGCTGTTTAGAACAGCACGCGGGCGATTGTAGATTGGTGGAGGCACAGCGGAGCAGCCAAGCCGGTACAATGGAACAATTCATCGCAGTCACACAATACCCAGGGCACCATCGCCCCGTGTAACTGATGGACTGACCTGCTGACTACGTGTTGTCTGACTTTCTGTCAGGTTAAGATGGCCGCCGATCGAAATAGACACAAAAAGCTGGAGTAACTCAGCGGGTCAGGCAGCACCTCTGGAGAGAAGGAATGGGTGACGTTTTGGATCGAGACCCTTCTTCAGACGCTGCCTGACCCGCTGAGTTACCCCAGCTTTTTGTGTCTATCTTTGGTTTAAACCAGCATCTGCAGTTCTTCATGTAGGAAAAAAAACTGCAGATGCTGGGTAAAATCGAAGGTAGACACGAAATGCTGGAGTAACTCAGTGGGACAGGCAGCATCTCTGGAGAGACGGAATGGGTGACGTTAAAAGAAGGGTCTCGACACGAAACGTCACCCATTCCTTCTCTCCAGAGATGCTGCCTGTCCCGCTGAGTTACTCCAGCATTTTGTGTCTACCTTCTGCAGGTCCTTCCTACACATGCCAAACAAAATAGTTGAGTTTAGTTTATTGTCACGTGTACCGAGCGAGGTACAGTGAAAAGCTTTTGTTGCGTGCTAACCAGTCAGCGGAAAGACAATACGTGATTACAATCGAGCCGTCCACAGTGTAGAGATGCATGATAAGGGAGTAACTTGCCAGAGTCATAGGTTATGGGAGGGAGGGCAGGAGGCAGGGGGAAGGGGGGAAGTTCATAAGATCGAGTCTACTCCCCCATTCAATCATGGCTGATCTATCTCTCCCATCTAACCTCATTCTCCTGCTTTCTCCCCACAACCCCTGACACCCGCACTGATCAAGAATCTATCTATCTCTGCCTTAAAAAATATCACAGACACAATCACAATCACAATAATACTTTATTAGCCAAGTATGTTTTGCAACATATGAGGGATTTCATTTGCCACACAGTCATGACAATAGAAAGCAACAGGACACACAAAATACATTTTGACATGAATTTACATTTTACATTGTCTGAAACGTTGCAAACAGAGATATTTAGGTAACAGCTTTTTGGGAGGGTGGCTCAAAGGGGCTGTGGTAGAGTCGCTGCCTCACAGCACAGCACCAGAATCACGGGTTCGATCCCGACCACGTTCTCCCCGTGACCTGCGTGGGTTTTCTCCGGGTGCTCCGGTTTCCTCCCGCACTCCAAAGACGTGCAGGCATCCAGAACAAGGGGCCACAGTTTAAGAATAAATGGGTAGGCCATTTAGAACGGAGATGAGGAAAAACCTTTCCAGTCAGAGAGTTGTGAATCTGTGGAATTCTCTGCCTCAGAAGGCAGTGGAGGCCAGTTCTCTGAATGCATTCAAGAGAGAGCTAGATAGAGCTCTTAAGGAAAGCGGAGTCAGGGGGTATGGGGAGAAGGCAGGAACGGGGTACTGATTGAGAATGATCAGACATGATCACATTGAATGGCGGTGCTGGCTCGAAGGGCCGAATGGCCTACTCCTGCACCTATTGTCGATTGACGACTGTGAAACTAATACAATGACCAGGGTGGGGGAGGGACGGAGAGAGAGGGGATGCAACGGTTACTTAAAGTTGGAGAAGTCAATATTAATACCGCTGGCTTGTAAGATGCCCAAGCGAAATATGAGATACTGTTCCTCCAATTGAGGTTTGGCCTCACTCTGACAGTGGAGGAGGCCCAGGTCACTGTGGGGAATGGGAGGGGGAGTTAAAGTGTTTGGCAACGGGGAGATCGCGGAGGCCAAGGCGGACTGAGTGGAGGTGTTCCACAGGTCTACCTGTGGCCCCACTTCCCACATGTCACACAATTGTTCTACTGAGCTCGTCGCAAGGGACAACATCGCTACCTGTTGGCCGACCCTCAGTACTGCATGGCTGCGATTCTGCAGTGGCTTCCAGTCGAGGCAATGGCATTGGGGAAAGCAAGGAACTGCTGGGAAGGGGCCAGGCATTCCAACTCCTCTTCCCATTCCCACACCGACCTGTGCAGGAAGGGAGGAACTGCAGATGCCGGTTTACACCTGAAGATAGACACAAAAAGCTGGAGTAACTCAGCGTGTCAGGCAGCACCTCTGGAGAGAAGGAATGGGTGACGTTTCGGGTCGAGACCGGAAGATGGGTCCCAACCCGAAACGTCACCCATTCCTTCTCTCCGGAGATGCTGCCTGACCCGCTGAGTTACTCCAGCATTTTGTGTCTCCCCACAACGAACTTTCTATCCTGGGCCTCCTCCACTGCCAGAGTAAGGCCACACGCTAACTGCTAGCATTTATCGCAAGAGGGCTTGTGTACAAAAACTGGGATGCAATGTTGAGGCTCTACAAGGCGCTGGTCAGGCCACATTTGGAGTATTGTGAGCAATTCTGGGCCCCGCATCTGAGGAGGGATGTGCTGGCTCTGGAGAGGTCCAGAGGAGGTTTACAAGAATGATCGCAGGAATGAGCGGGTTAACATATGATGAGCGTTTGCCGGCACTGGGCCTGTACTCGCTGGAGTTGAGAAGAATGAGGGGGGACCTCTTTGAAACGTACAGAATAGTGAAAGGCCTGGATAGAGTGGATGTGGAGAGGATGTTTCCACTGGTGGAAGAGTCCGGGACGAGAGGCCACAGCCTCAGAATTAAAGGACGTTCTTTTAGGAAGGAGATGAGGAGGAATTTCTTTAGTCAGAGGGTGGTGAACCTGTGGAATTCTTTGCCACAAAAGGCTGTGGAGGCCAAGTCAGTGGGTATTTTGAAGGCAGAGATAGATACATTCTTGATCAGTCGGGTGTCAGGGGTTATAGGGAGAAGGCAGGAGAATGGGGTTAGGAGGGAGAGATAGATCAGCCATGATTGAATGTCGGAGTAGACTTGATGGGCCAAATGGCCTAATTCTACAATCATTTATTCACAAGATGCTGGAGTAACTCAGCAGGTCAGGCAGCATCTCAGGAGAGAAGGAATGGGTGACGTTTCGGGTCGAGACCCTTCTTCAGACTATCACATGACCTTATGTGAATTGGAGGTAGAGTTGCTGCCTTACTGCACCAGAGACCCGTGTTCGATCCTGACTATGGTGCTGTTTGTACCGAGTTTGTACCTTCTCCCCGTGACATAGATACATAGACAATAGGTGCAGGGATAGGCCATTCAGCCCATCGAGCCAGCATCGCCATTCACTGTGAACCGTGGCCGATCACGACCAGCGTGGGTTTTCTCCGGGTGATTTGATATCCTCCCACACTCGAAAGACGTGCGGGTTTTGTAGGTTAATTGGCTTCGGTAAAAATTGCAGATTGTCCCTATTGCGTGGGATAGTCTTAGATGTGATCATCGGTCGGCACAGACACGGTGGGCCGAATGGCCTGTTTCCGCAATGTATCTTTAAAGTTTAAATTCTAAAGCACTTTGTATTCAGCTTGGGTAGCTTGCAAGTGGGCAGGTGGGACTAGGGTAGCTGGGACATTGTTGGCCGGTGTGGGCGGGTTGGGCCGAAGGGCGTGTTTCCACACTGTCTCACTCCACGACTGTAACTCAAAGTCAATGGCAAAATCATTAAATTCTCCAATTTTAGGTCATTTTAACCCCCTCCCCCTTCTTCCCCACCCCCCCCCCCCTTTCTTTCCTTCCCCTCCCCCTCTCTCCCCTGTTCCCTGCCTGGACTTACATCGATTTCTACTCCCCACCTCCCCCTCCACCTGCATTCCTTCTTCTAGCTTCACAATATGCAATTCTTCTGCCTATTAACCTCCCTGCTCACCTGTACCAACCTATCACC
>NC_135964.1:51900250-51917750 GCF_053455715.1 Rhinoraja longicauda | reverse complement strand
GATGCCTGAGTACGCAAAAGGACACAAAGTGCTGGAGTAACTCAGCGGTATCTCTGGAGAACAAGGACAGGTGACATTTTGGGTCAGGACCCTTCTTCAGAATCAGCTTGACTCTGAGTTACTCCAGTCCTTTTGGTCAGACTTGGAATGTTTTCTCTGGAATGACAGAGAGGCCCAGGAGTGACCTAAGAGAAGTATGTAAAATGATGAGAGGAAAAGATAGGGTGGACAGACCGAAATGTCAAGGTGGAATTACTAAATGCTTCTGGTGAAAGGAGGGAGTTTATAGGAGATTTAGTTTAGCTAATTTTTGTTTATTGTCACGTGTACCGAGGTAAAGTGAAAAGCTTTTTTGGTTGTGTGCAAATCAGTCAGCGGAAAGACTATACATGATAACAATCGAGCCGTCCACTGTGTACAGATATAGGATAAAGGGAATAACGTTTAGTGCAAGATAAAGTCCAATTATGTCCGATTGAAGATAGTCCGAGGGTCTCCAGTGAGGTAGATAGTAGATAAACACAAAAAGCTGGAGTAACTCAGCGGGTCAAACACCAACTCTGGAGAGAAGGAATGGGTGACGTTTCGGGTCGAGACCCTTCTTCAGACTTCTTCAGATAGTAGTTCAGGATCGCTCTCTGGTTGTGGTGGGATGGTTCAGTTGCCTGATAACAGCCGGGAAGAAACTGCCCCTGAATCTGGAGGTGTGCGTTTTCACACTTCTGTACCTCTTGCCCCGATGGGAGAGGGGAGAAGAGGGAGTGGCCGGGGTGAGACTGGTCCTTGATGATGCTGCTGGCCTTGCCGAGGCAGCGTGAGGTGTGGATGGAGTCAGTGGAAGGGAGGTTGGTTTGTGCGATGGTCTGGGCTGACTCCACAATTCTCTGCAATTTCTTGCGGCTCTTGGATGGAGCTGTTTCCAAACCGAGCTGTGATGCATCCCGATAAAATCCTTCCCACGGGTGAGAGTTGTTGGGGACATGCCGAACTCCCACAATTCTTGGATGGGGGATGGGGGAAAGTCTTTTTACGCTGAGAGTGGTGCATGCCTGGAATGCGCTGCCTTGGAAGGTTCTGGAAGCAGATGTCGTAGCAACGTTTAGTTTAGTCCAGTTTATTGTCACATGTACCAAGGTTTATAGAGTCATAGAATGATATAGTGTGGAAACAAGCCCTTCGGCCCAACTTGACCATACTGGCCAACGTGTCCCAGCTACACTCGCCCCACCTGCCAGCGTTCGGTCCATATCCCTCCAGACCTGTCCTATCCATGTACCTATGTAACTGTTTCTTGAACGTTGGGATAGTCCCAGCCTCAACTACCTCCTCCGGCAGCTTGTTCCATACACCCACCACCCTCTGTGTGAAATAGTTACCCCTCAGATTCCTAGTAAATCTTTTCCCCCCTTCACCTTGAACCTATGTCCTCTGGTCCTCGATTCCCCTACTCTGGGCAAGAGACTCTGTGCATCTACCCGATCTATTCCTCGCATAGGAATGGTGCAAGGTAAAGCCAGTAAGGTCCGATCAAGGATAGTCCGAGGGTCACCAATGAGGCTTCCTGGGTCTCGCCATGACAGGATTCAATGTGGCTTGGTCTTCGGGTGCCGATAGTCAAAGTAAGGACAGATCGGGGCGGTCACGGTGGCGCAGCGGTAGAGTTGCTGCCTTACAGCGAATGCAGCGCCAGAAACCCGGGTTCGATCCTGACTACGGGCGCCGTCTGTACGGAGTTTGTACGTTCTCCTCGTGACCTGCGTGGGTTTTCTCCGAGATCTTCGGTTTCCTCCCACACTCCAAAGACATACAGGTATGCAGGTTAATTGGCTTCGGTATATGTGTAAAAATTGTCCCGTGTGTGTGTGTGTGTAGGATAGTGTTGATGTGCGGGGATCGCTGGTCGGTGCAGGCTCAGTGGGCCGAAGGGCCTGTTTCCACGCTGTACCTCTAAAATTAGATTTAAGAGTGTGGAGCGATTGTAATATGTGATTGTGGATCTGCTTCTGTGACTAGCACGCAAACAGTCGCCTGGGTTGGGCGCAGGGTTACCAACTATCTCACTCCCAAATAAGGGTCAAAGTGAGGTCACCGCCCCGCGCCCCACGTGACCTCACCCAGCCAGCGGCCACGTGCTCCCGTTCCACCAATGGCGGCCGCCCGGGCTGGGAGGCCCTACAATGTCCGGACCTACAGTGTCCGGGCCTACACTGTCCAGGCCTAGACTGTCCGGGCCTACAGTGTCCGGGCCTACAGCGTCCGGGCCTACAGTGTCCGGACCTACAGTGTCCGAGCCTACACTGTCCGAGCCTAGACTGTCCGGGCCTACAGTGTCCGGGCCGACAGTGTCCGGGCCTACAGTGTCCGGGCCTACAGTGTCCGGGCCTTCAGTGTCCGGGCCTAGTGTCCAGGCCTACAGGCTATTGTATTGTGTAAATTGGCATCATGGTCAGTACAGACATTGTGGGCTGAATGGTCTGTGCCTGCCCTGTGCTGTTCCATGTAAACTGCTTCTTGATAAATGTTGTGCACCAGTCTTAATGTCTCGTTTGTGGCACGATGGCGCAGCGGTGGAGTTGCTGCCTCACGGCGCCGGAGACCCGGGTTCAATCCTGACTACGGGTGCTGTCTGTATGGCGTTTGTACGTTCTCCCCGTGACCCACGTGGGTTTCTCCCAGGTGGTGCCGTTTCCTCCCACAATCCAAAGACGTACAGGGTTTGTAGGTTAATTGGCTTCTGTAAATTGCCCCTAGTGTGTGTAGGAAAGTGTTATTGTACGGGGTTGATCGCTGGTCGGCACAGACTTGGTGGTCCGAAGGGTAGGGTTGCCAACTGTCCCGTATTAGCCAGGACACCCGTATTTTGGGCTAAATTGGTTTATCATATCATATATATACAGCCGGAAACAGGCCTTTTCGGCCCTCCAAGTTCGTGCCGCCCAGCGATCCCCGCACATTAACACTATCCTACACCCACTAGGGACAATTTTTACATTTACCCAGCCAATTAACCTACATACCTGTACGTCTTTGGAGTGTGGGAGGAAACCGAAGATCTCGGAGAAAACCCACGCAGGTCACGGGGAGAACGTACAAACTCCGTACAGACGGCGCCCGTAGTCAGGATCGAACCTGAGTCTCCGGCGCTGCATTCGCTGTAAAGCAGCAACTCTACCGCTGCGCTACCGTGCGCGTTTGTTCCGTACAGGACCGCCCTTGTCCCGTATTAGGCCCGGGGGGGCGGAGTAGGCCCGGACGCTGTAGACCCAGACACTGTAGGCCCAGACACTGTAGGCCCTGACTCTGTAGGCCCTGACTCTGTAGGCCCGGACGCTGTAGGCCCGGACACTGTAGGCCCGGACACTGTAGGCCCAGACACTGTAGGCCCAGACACTGCAGGCCCAGACAGTGGAAGTCTGGAGGCCCGGGCGCCGCCTGACGGAGATTGCTTAGTAACCCGCCACCCGGCCCGGGCGGCCGCCATTGGTGGAGTGGGAGCACGTGGTCGTTGGCTGGGTGAGGTCACGTGGGGCGCGGGGCGGTGATGTCACCTTGCTCCTTATTTGGGAGTGAGATAGTCGGCACACCCTACCGAAGGGCCTGTTTCCCCGCTGCCTCTCTGTATAAACAGCACCCGCGCTAGTTGCTATGTCAACCACAGTATCGGGCAGACGTGCAATCGGTAATATTTGAGCACAGATCCCTCAACTGGCCTTGATCCCAAAGGCGTTGGATCATTCCCCCGCCCCGCCAGGGGTTTTGAACAAATTATTTTCCCTTGTTAGGCTCGTTCACTTCACTGGAGGGCCCACGCTCCCAGGGAGGTTTTTAAGTGCATCTGACTTGCCAGTGGTGAATTCCAGGTAGTAATCTGGAGATTACAGAGGGGATTGTTAACAGAACGCTGGTTGGAAAAGGTTCCATCAAGATGTTATTCTGCTTTTTTGGCCCGTGAGCAGGATTCTTGACAAGAGGCCTCTGTGATTCCAGGAACGTAGCCAAGAATCGTATCCTTACATGACCCAAGACTGGGAGGTGACTGCCTTTAGAAACAGGATTCTGTGGCAAACAGCTTTTCCTGTCAGGGTAGCGTTGATTTTAACAGGGCCTTCCCCTCCCGGCAGCTACTTTTAGTTTAGTTTAGAGACACAGCGCGGAAACAGGCCCTTCGGCCCACTGAGTCTGGCCGACCAGCGATCCCCACACATTAACACTATCCTATAGCCACACACACACACACACACACACACACACACACACACACACACACACACACACACACACATACACACACACACACACACACACACACACACACACACACACACCCACACACACACACACACACTAGGGACAATTTTTACATTTATACCAAGCCGTTTAGTCTACAAACCTGCACGTCTTTGGAGTGTGGGAGGAAACCAAAGATCTCGGAGAAAACCCATGCAGGTCACGGGGAGAACGTACAAACTCCGTACAGACAGCGCCCGTAGTCGGGATTGAACCCGGGTCTTTGGCGCTGTGAGGCAGCAACTCTCCCGCTGCCCCACTGAGTCCATTCGGCCCATCATTGCTGTTCTAACCTCTTTGTAAAAACATCCCATAAGACCGTGTCATTGGCTATTTTGAAAGTGGAGACTGGTAGATACTTGATGAAGGATGAGGAGGGTGGGGCAGCACGGTGGCACAGCGGTGGAGTTGCCGCCTTACAGCGCCAGAGACCCGGGTTCGATCCTGACTGCAGGAGTTTGTACGTTCTCCCCGTGACCGCGTGGGTTTTCTCCGGGTGCTCCGGTTTCCTCCCACACTCCAAAGACATGCAGGTTTGTAGGCTAAACGGCTTGGTATAAGTGTAAATTGTCCCTAGTGTGTGTAGGATAGTGTTAGTGTGCGAGGATCGCTGGTCGGTGCGGACTCGGTGGGCCGAAGGGCCTATTTCTGCGCTCTATCTCTCAAAGCTAAAACTAAAATTTGAACCTGGTTTAAGTTTATCACAAGACCATAAGACATTGGAACAGAATTGGGCTGACCGACCCATTAAGTCTACTCCGCCATTCAGTCATGGCTGATCTGTCTTTCCCTCTCAACCCCGTTCTCCTGCCTTCTCCCCGTAACCCCTGACACCCGCACTAATCAAGAACCTATCGAACGCTGCTCTAAAAACACCCACTGACTTGGCCTCCACTGTCTTCTGTGGCAATGAATTCCACAGATTCACCACCCTCTGACTAAAGAAATTCCACCTCTTCCTTTGGTGTAGGTGGAACTGCAGATGCTGCTTTAAACCGAAGATAGTCTGAAGAAGGGTCTCGACCCAAAGCGTCGCCCGTTCCTTCTCTCCAGAGATGCTGCCTGTCCCGCTGAGTTACTCCAGCATTCTGTGTCTATCCTCCTCGTCCTTTGATGCCCTTACTGATCAAGAAACTACCAATCTCCTCTTTGAAAATACCCAATGACGTGGCCTTCGCTGATGAGTTCCACAGATTCACCACCCTCTGGCTCAAGAAATCCCTCCTCACCAGGGTTGCCAACTGTCCCGTATTAGCCGGGACATCCCGTATTTTTGGGCTATTTTGGTTTGTCCCGTATTAGGCCCGGGGAGCGCTGTAGGCCCGGACACTATAGGCCCCGACACTGTAGGCCCGGACACTGTAGGCCCGGACACTGTAGGCCCGGACACTGTAGGCCCCGACACTGTAGGCCCGGACACTGTAGGCCCCGACACTGTAGGCCCGGACACTGTAGGCCCGGACACTGTAGGCCCGGACACTGTAGGCCCCGACGCTGTAGGCCCGGACACTGTAGGCTCCGACACTGTAGGCCCGGACACTGTAGGCCAGACACTGTAGACCCGGGGGGACACTGTAGGCCGGACACTGTAGACCCGGGGGGGCGCTGTAGGCCCGGACACTGTAGGCCCGGGGGGGGCGCTGTAGGCACGGACACTGCAGGCCCCGACACTGTAGCCCCGAAGCTGTAGGTCCCGCCAGGTTAAGTCCTGACACTGTAGGTTTTAGCTCCAGACAGTCTAGGTCCGGAGATTCGGAGGCCCGGGAGCTGCCTAACGAAGGTTGCGTAGCAACCCGCCTCCCGGCCCGGGCAGCCGCCAATGGTGGAGCACGTGGCCGCTGGCTGGGTGAGGTCACGTGGGGCGCGGGGCGGTGACGTCACCTTGTCCTGTATTTGGGAGCGAGATAGTTGGCAACCTCTACCCCTCACCCCCATTCTCCATCTCCACAACTAGGATGAAACCTCTTTCTCTTTCCCCCTTAATCTTTTTTTTAATCATCCAGTTCTCTTCTTCGAGGGCCCCAACTGAATCTGTTTCTGCCACCTCCACAGAGAAAACATTCAAGGTCACAACTCACTTTGTCCGACTTCCAATCCCTCTGCCAAATATCGTGAAGCCGTGTTCTCTGATTACAGATGCTGCTGCCAGTGGAAACATTTCCCTCACCAAAAACCCTCAAGAAATCTTTACAAAGTGCACATGGCTGGCTGGCCCAGGGCACAGGGATATAACTTGGCAGAGAAATCGTTGTCAGGGATTGCCGTATCGATGGAAAAATGGACACCCACACCGTTTTCGGACTCGAGATATACAGCGCAGAAACAGGGCCTACGGCCACCGAGCCCACGCCAACCAGCGATCCCTGCACACCAACGCTATCCTAGACACACACCGGGGACAATTTTACATCAGTACCAGCGATCCCCGCACACCAACACTATACGAGACACACACTGGGGACAATTTTACATCAATACCAGCGATCCACGCACACTAACGCTATCCTACACACACACACTAGGGACAATTTTTACAATTTTTACATTTACCAAGCCAATTAACCTACAAACCTCTCCGTCTTAGAACTGAGATGAGGAAAAACTTTTTCAGTCAGAGAGTTGTGAATCTGTGGAATTCTCTGCCTGAGAAGGCAGTGGAGGCCAATTCTCTGAATGCATTCAAGAGAGAGCTAGATAGAGCTCTTAAGGATAGCGGAGTCAGGCAGGAACGGGGTACTGATTGAGAATGATCAGCCATGATCACATTGAATGTCGGTGCTGGCTCGAAGGGCCGAATGGCCTCCTCCTGCACCTGTTGTCTATTGTCTATTGGAGTGTGGGAGGAAACCGAAGATCTCAGAGAAAACCCACGCAGGTCACGGGGAGAACGTACAAACTCCGTACAGACGGCACCCGTAGTCGGGATCGAACCCGGGTCTCCGGCACTGCAAGTGCTGTAAGGCAGCAACTCTACCGCTGCGCCACCGTGCTAATCCCAAAAAGGCTAAATGGGAAATTAAAACCTTTGAAGTCCCTTACGAAAAGATTGAATAGGAATCTGAGGGGTGACTTTTTCACACAAAGGGTGGTGGGTGTATGGAGCGAGCTGCCAGAGGAGGTACAGTAGTTGAGGCTGGGACTATTGCAACGTTTGAGAAACAGTTAATCAGGTACATGGATAGGACAGGTTTGGAGGGATACATGGATCAAAAGCTGGCTGGTAGCACAGGTGTAGCTGGGGCATCATTGTGGATAGAGGGTGCAAGTTGCATCAGGAGTTAAAATTAGCCTGCAACAAAGGTAATGGTACGGTGGTTATGAGAGATTTCAACGTGCAGGTAGACTGGGAAATCAGGTTGGTACTGGACCCTGGCCCGGGCGGCCGCCATTGGTGGAGCGGGAGCACGTGGCCGCTGGGCGGGGTGAGGTCACGTGGGGCGCAGGGCGGTGACATCACCTCGTCCCGTATTTGGGAGTGAGGAAGTTGGCAGTCCTAGTGATCGTCAACCGTCTCCACTTTTCCCACTCGCCTTTCCTCCTCTAACCTCAGGTCCTCTGAACGTCCAGCCCTCCACTCACTCTGCGGCAAGGGAGGTAGTCAAGGGCGGTAGTCAAGGGAGGTAGTCTGGCGCCCTGACCTCTACCGGGGCCGAGGCCAGGCGACAACTCTCAGACCCCTCCTCCAACCCGTCCCAGGACCATGACCCCCACAGATGAACACCAGGCCACCATTTTGCAGACTTTTAAATCTCCAATGTTATCCCTTCCCTCCTGCCCTCCTCAGCTTCCAACCTTATCGTTCCCCAGCGACGCACAGACCCGGTTTCACCGTCACCCCAAAAGTCTTCAGTCTGAAGAGGAGCGGCACGGTGGCGCAGCGGTAGAACGGCTGCCTTGCAGCGCAGGAGACACGGGTTCCATCCCGACTACGGGCGCTGTCTGTACGGAATTTGTAACTTGCCCACGTGACCCGCGTGGGGTTTTCTCCAAGATCTTCAGTCTGAAGAAGGGTCTCGACCCAAAGCGTCACCCATTCCTTCTCTCCAGAGATGCTGCCCGACCTGCTGAGTATAGGGACTGTCGTATGTTGAAAGGCTGGAGCAATTAGGCTTGTATACACTGGAATTTAGAAGGATGAGGGGGGATCTTATTGAAACATATAAGATAATTAGGGGATTGGACACATTAGAGGCAGGAAACATGTTCCCAATGTTGGGGGAGTCCAGAACAAGAGGCCACAGTTTAAGAATAAGGGGTAGGCCATTTAGAACGGAGATGAGGAAGAACTTTTTCAGTCAGAGAGTGGTGAAGGTGTGGAATTCTCTGCCTCAGAAGGCAGTGGAGGCCAGTTCGTTGGATGCTTTCAAGAGAGAGCTGGATAGAGCTCTTAAGGATAGCGGAGTGAGGGGGTATGGGGAGAAGGCAGGAACGGGGTACTGATTGAGAGTGATCAGCCATGATCGCATTGAATGGCGGTGCTTGCTCGAAGGGCTGAATGGCCTCCTCCTGCACCTATTGTCTATTGTATACTCCAGCGTTTTGTGTCTATCTCAGGTTTTTAGGTTAGGAAAATAACTGCAGATGCTGGTACAAGTCGAAGGTATTTATTCACAAAATGCTGGAGTAACTCAGCGGGTCAGGCAGCATCTCAGGAGAGAAGGAATGGGTGACGTTTCGGGTCGAGACCCTTCTTCAGTCTGAGATGCTGCCTGACTCGCTGAGTTACTCCAGCATTTTTTGGCTTGGGTTTGTATACTTGCTATATGTGTAAATTGTCCCTGGTGTGTGTAGGATGGTGTTAATGTGCGGGGATCGCTGGTGGGCACAGACTCGGTGGGCCGAAGGGCTTGTTTTCACGCTGTATCTCGAAAATAAACTAAACTGAAAAAAAGTTCTTGACCCGAAACGTCACCTATCCACGTTCTCCAGAGATGCTGCCTGACCCGCTGAGTTACTCCAGCTTTTTATGCCTGTCCAAAATTTTAAATCAATTCATTTGCTTGCAGGAAATGCACGCCTTTCTGAGTGAAGGAGATGAAGGAGATTTATCTACAGACTGCCCTGGAGCTACCAGACAGAAGGTACGTTTTCCCTAGGTTACTGGCACCTTATGATAGAACCAAAAATCTAGAGTAACTCAGCGGGACAAGCAGCATCTCTGGAGAGAAGGAATGGGTGACGTTTCGGGTCGAGACCCTTCTTCAGACTGGTTAGGGATAAGGGGAAACGAGAAATATAGACGATGATGTGGGGAGATAAAGAACAACGATTGATAGATATGCAAAAAAAGTGACGATGATAAAGGAAACAGGCCTTTGTTAGCTGTTTGTCGGGTGAAAACGAGACGCTGGTACGACTTGGGTGGGGGAGGGATAGAGAGGGAGGGAATGCCGGGGCTATCTGAGGTGAGAGGTAGCTTAGTGTGCGGGGATCGCTGGTCGGCACGGATTCGATGGGCCGAAGGGCCTGTTTCCACACTGTATCTCCAAACTAAACCAAGCTGGGAGCAAGAAAAGGAAGAGCCCAAAGTCCGGTCCACATTTACAGGAGGGCCCCTGATTAGGGTTGCCAACTTCCTCACTCCCAAATAAGGGACAAAAGGTGCCTCACCCAGCCAGCGGCCACGTGCTCCCGCTCCACCAATGGCGGCCGCCCAGGCCGGGAGGCGCGTTGCTATGCAACCTCCGTTGGGCGGCGCCCAGGCCTACACTGTCTGGGACTACAGCGGCCCCCGGGCTACAGTGTCCGGGCCTACAGTGTCCGGGCCTACAGTGTCCGGGCCTACAGTGTCCAGGCCTACAGTGTCCGGGCCTACAGCGCCGCCCAGGCCTACACCGTCTGGGCATAATACAGAACAAGGGCAGTCCCGTACGGGACAAACCAATTTAGCCCAAAATACGGGATGTCCCGGCTAATACGGGACAGTTGGCGACCCAACCCTTGGTCCAGGTAAGTCCAGGTAGGCCCCAGGCTGCTGCAGGGACCTGCTGCATCTCCCTTGCTCACTCTCCGCTGCGCTTGCAACCCTAGACTTGTTCCCACTGAGTCATTCCGGGGCACAAGGCTCCTTCCCCACCCCGCCCCCGCCCGTAGCCTCGCCCAGCATCCAGACAGTGAACGGGAGCCAAGCCTGACGTCAGCCCACAACAGCTTCCTGCCTTGCCTCATCCTCTCTCCCACAGCGCTCTCCCCCTCACCATTCATTGCTTCCCCTGCTTTTTGTACCAGACAAAGCGAGGTGCACAGATGCAGAAAAACTGGAGCAACTCAGTGGATCGGGCAGCATCTGGAGGGGGAGTGGACAGGCCACGTGTCGGGTCGGAACCCTTCTTCAGAAGATAGACATAACATGTTGGAGTAACTCAGCGAGTCAGGCTGCATCTCTGGAGAAAAGGAATAGGTGACGTTTTGGGTCAAGACCCTTCTTCAGACTGAGCCTGAAGAAGGGTCTCGATCTCCTCCTTGTCAGAGTGAGGCTAAACGCAAATTGGAGGAACAGCATCTCATATTTCGCTTGGGCAGCTCACAGCCCAGTGGCATGAGTATTCTCAGGGTAGGCCATTTGGTACAGAGATGAGGAAAAACTTTTTCAGTCAGAGAGTTGTGAATCTGTGGAATTCTCTGCCTCAGAAGGCAGTGGAGGCCAATTCTCTGAATGCATTCAAGAGAGAGCTGGATAGAGCGCTTACGGATAGCAGAGTCAGGGGGTATGGGGAGAAGGCAGGAACGGGGTACTGATTGAGAATGATCAGCCATGATCAAATTGAATGGCGGTGCTGGCTCGAAGGGCCGAATGGCCTCCTCCTGCACCTATTGTCTATTGTCTAAACTAAACTAAACCTTTGGAGCTGGGAGAAAATGTGGGCCGAGGAGTGTGGATGAAACGAGAGAGGTTGCATTGAATGGAATTGAATTGAATGAGTTTTATGAGCCAGGTTTATACTGTACACATACAAGGAATGTGCCTCGGCACTCTGCTCGCAAGTAACAACACGACAAAGCAGCCGACAATTGAGAACAACACATCGCAATTTGCACAGGTGAAGAATGAAATGAAATACCGGAGCGAAAGGGGAGGCTGCAGAACGTTTGGTTGTTGAGCTGGGCCTCTGCTGGCGGAGAGGCCTCCGAGCCGACGATGCCAAAGTGTCTCCAAATGCTCCTCGACTGTGGGTTGTTTGAACACGGAGCATCCTGCCCACATCAATGCCAGCGCCCGCAAAAAATGAATCACACGACGCATTAACTTTCATTTGATGCAAGTTTAATCAAGAGAGTGATGAGTGGGTGTGTTGGCCTTATAACCCGATAACGCGCCTACACGGACAGTTCAGGGCCTGTCCGGGTTAGGCGATTTTAAGGCGACTGCCGGCGACTAGGCTGTCGGCGAACGATCGCCGGGGTGTCGCGGGCACGATCGCGAGGAGTCTTCAATGAATCGTAGCGGATCTCGGCGCGTCGCGGAAAAAATGTTCCAGGTAAAAATTTCTCGCCAGGTATCGTAGCTTATCGCGGGCGCTGTCTGTCGCACGCTGTCCCCAGGTTTGCCAGGTTGTCGCAGATGCATTTAGAAGCATGTGATATTAAATTAAGAAAAGGCATTTGAAGATACCAGAAGATGGTTTTGTTGAACCAATTTATTTACCGTCAGGACATTTGACGGGTAGATTGGAGGCGACAGTTTTGACGGTCAGGTAAGCGTGGGGATTTCGTGATGTTTCCGAAGACGGTGTAATCTCTTAGCCAGGTGCTAGTTTCACAAGAAAAAGTGACCGGTGTCGACCTGACTCGGCATTGTCATGGTCACTGTCGTGGTCACTGTCGTGGTCGTTGTCACGGTCATTGTCGTGGTCACTGTCGTGGTCACTGTCGTGGTCATTGTCGTGGGGTAAAAGAAAACGTGTCCAACCCCTTAATAATCTTATACGTTTCGATAAGATCTCCTCTCATCCTTCTAAATTCCAGTGTATACAAGCCTAGTCGCTCCAGTCTTTCAACATATGACAGTCCCGCCATTCCGGGAATTAACCTAGTAAACCTACGCTGCACGCCCTCAATAGCAAGAAACTCAAGTGGCCCAGGATCGCAGGCCATGACGGAATAATGCAAGGCTTGAATCGGGGCCTTTGTTCTGGCACTGAATAGATATGGGATGTGGCCCATTGGCCTGCTGCACAGCGGCAAGGCCCAGTCTTTTCTGGTGGGCGTGAAGAGTGGAGGCTTGTACTGTTGGGGCCCTGCACAATGGGTCCATGGGCAAAGCGTTCTGGAAAGTGAGGGTCTCTACAAAGTTTGCCCGCTCCACTGAACCCGATAGAAGGGAAAGTGAATGGAAAGTGCTTTGATTCATCGGAATTATATACAGTGGAAGTTAATACAATCCATTGAAACCGTATCAATGAGGATGAGTAGACAGGGCTTCCAATCCGTTGGATTTTTCTTCGTCAGGCAAGTGAATGTCCTAGAATCATACAGCATGGAAACAGGACCTCTGTCCCAACTCAGCCATGCCGACCAAAGTGCCCCATCTCAGATAATCCCGTTTCCCTCTAAACCTTTCCCCAACATGTATCTGTCTAAATATCGTTTCCATGCCTCAACAACTCATAACACGAGGAGTTGAGTACAGGAGCAAAGAGGTCCTTCTGCAGTTGTACAGGGCCCTAGTGAGACCACACCTGGAGTACTGTGTGCAGTTTTGGTCTCCAAATTTGAGGAAGGATATTCTTGCTATTGAGGGCGTGCAGCGTAGGTTCACGAGGTTAATTCCCGGAATGGCGGGACTGTCATATCTTGAAAGACTGGAGCGACTAGGCTTGTATACACTGGAATTTAGAAGGTTGAGAGGGGATCATCGAAACATATAAGATTATTAAGGGGTTTGGACACATTAGAGGTAGGAAACATGTTCCCAATGTTGGGGGAGTCCAGAACCAGGATTCACAGTTTAAGAATAAGGAGTAGGCCATTTAGAACGGAGATGAGGTAAAACTTTTTCAGTCAGAGAGTCGTAAATCTGTGGAATTCTCTGCCTCAGAAGGCAGTGGAGGCCAAGTCTCTGAATGCATTCAAGAGAGAGCTAGATAGAGCTCTTAAGGATAGTGGAGTCAGGGGGTATGGGGAGAGGGGAGAGGGCAGGAACGGGGTACTGATTGAGAATGATCAGCCATGATCACATTGAATGGCGGTGCTGGCTCGAAGGGCCGAATGGCCTACTCCTGCACCTATTGTCTATTGTCTATTGTCTATTACCTCCTCTGGCAGCTCATTTCATATACCTACCACCCTTTGTGTAAAAGAAGTTGCCCCTCTGGTTCCTATTAAATCCCCCCCCCCCCACCTTACTCCTATGTCCTCAGTTTAGTCTAGTTTGAGATACAGCGTGGAAACGGTCACTTCAGCCCACCAGGTCCGCGCCGACCAGCGATCCCCGCACACTTAACACTATCCCACACACACTGGGGACAATTTAACGTGTAAGAAGGAACCGCAGATGCTGGTTTAAACCAAAGATCGACACAAACAGCTGGAGTAACTCAGTGGGACAGGCAGCATCTCTGGAGAGAAGGAATGGGTGACGTTTCGGGTCGAGAGCCTTCGTTAGACTGAAACGTCACCCATTCCTTCTCTCCAGAGATGCTGCCTGTCTCGCTGAGTTACTCCAGCGTTTTGTGTCGATCTTTGGTGAATGTAAATGGAGATGGTTTGTTGGAATCACTATTAGGGTCTGGGCCAATAGGTATCTAGATAAATGGAGATTGAGCCAATAGGAATGTACGTAATGGGAGCGTGAGAAGGAACTGCAGGTGCTGGTTTAAACCGAAGATAGACACAAAATGCTGGAGTAACTCAGCGGGTCAGGCAACACCTCTGGAGAGAACGAATGGGTGGAATTCTCTGCCTCAGAATGGGTGGAATTCTCTGCCTCAGAAGGCAGTGGAGGCCAAGTCTCTGAATGCATTCAAGAGGGAGCTAGATAGAGCTCTTAAGGATAGTGGAGTCAGGGGGTATGGGGAGAAGGCAGGAACGGGGTACTGATTGTGGACGATCAGCCATGATCACGATGAATGGCGGTGCTGGCTCGAAGGGCCGAATGGCCTCCTCCTGCACCTATTTTTGATGTTTCTATGTTTTTTTCCTACCCTTTGGTGTGCTTTCTTGGCCCTGCTTTGATATGGCTAGCCCAGGACAAGCTGTTGGTGATATTCACTCCTCGGAATCTCTACCTCTCTTGCTGTGCTGGCTCGAAGGGCCGAATGGCCTACTCCTGCACCCATTGCCTATTGTCTATCTCTACTTTGGCTCCATCAATGTAAACTGGGGCATGTGTACCGGCCGCCTCACTTCCTGAGCTTGCATAAGCGACTGGGCTTGTTCACACTGGAATTTAGAAGGATGAGAGGGGATCTTATTGAAACATATAAGATTATTGAGGAGTCGGACACGCTGGAGGCATGAAACGTGTTCCCGATGTTGGGGGGAGTCCAGAACCAGGGGCCACAGTTTAAGAATAAGATGTAGGCCTTATTTAGAACGGAGATGAGGAAAAACTTTTTCAGTCAGAGAGTTGTGAATCTGTGGAATTCTCTGCCTCAGAAGGCAGTGGAGGCCAATTCACTGGATGCTTTCAAGAGAGAGTTAGATAGAGCTCTTAAAGATAGCAGAGTCAGGGGAGAAGGCAGGAACGGGGTACTGATTGTGGATGATCAGCCATGATCACGGTGAATGGCGGTGCTGGCTCGAAGGGCCGAATGGCCTACTGCACCTATTGTCTATTGAAGCCGATCACCATCTCCTTTGTCTTGCTGACGTTGAGAGAACGTTTGTTCCCACCACACCAGGACACGAGGCTCTCGATCTCCTTCCTGTTCATCATTATTTGAAATCCGGCCCACATTGGTGGTGTCGTCTGCCAATTTGAATTGAATTGAATTGAATACATTTTATTGGCCAAGTATGTACACATACAAGGAATAAGCCTTGGTGCCCCGCTCGCAAGTAACAACACGGCAGACAGTAGACAATCAAGAATGAAACATTATAATTTACACCATGTGAAGAATGAAAGAAAATACCACAGCAAAAGGAGGCTACAGACTTTTGGCTTTTGAGCAGAGCTACTGTTTGTGGGGGGAAAAACTGTTTTTATGTCCGGCTGTGGCGGCTTTGACAGTCCAGAGCAAAGGTACTAGAGGAACAAGATAGACCACTCGACCCTAAGAACCGTAGTATGTCGTGACGCCATTTTAGTAGGCAGAATGCCCTCAGCTCCTCTCCACTCTCCCTCGTCCCCCTCCCCGCCCTCCCTCCCCGCCCTCCCTCCACCCCCTCCCTCCACCCCCCTCCCTTCCCCTGCCCCTCCCCCTTCCCCTCCCCCCTCCCCCTCATTCCATCCCCCTCACCCCCTTTATTTCCCCCCAACCCCCCCTCCCTCCACTCGCCCTTCCCCGCCCCCCCTTCCTCTCCCCCTACTTCATTTCCCTCATCTCCCTCCTCCCCCCTCCCTCCCCCATCCCCCCCCCCCCTCCCTAGGGGATAGATTTAATCTTTAAAATGTGAATAACTTTAAAAATATAACACCGATTTCAATGAAACCTCTTCCATTAGCACCACGGGACGACGGTGAGTAAGGTGGGCCTAAAATTCTCGCGCTATCGTGAACCGTCTTGGCTGTAGTTCCGGAACAAACAAACAAACAAACAAACAAACAGGAGTTTTAGTACATAGATTTGAAAAAGGATGAAATTATAAAATTGTAAATGGTGTAGAAGAGTGCTAGCTGGTCGACGTGGACTCGATGGGCCGAAGGACCTGTTTATACACTGTATCTCTGAGGTAAAGTCTAAAAGTATAGTCTGTCGAACATACTTAGTTGTACATGTGCAAGCACACACTCACACTCTGACACACCCATTGGGTATAGGTATACAGACACACATAGGACAAATACTCAGATGTACACCTGTTCACGTACGTATAAGAAAATAACTGCAGATGCTGGTACAAGTCGAAGGTATTTATTCACAAAATGCTGGAGTAACTCAGCAGGTCAGGCAGCATCTCAGGAGAGAAGGAATGGGTGACGTTTCGGGTCGAGACCCTTCTTCAGACTGATGTCAGGGGGGGCGGGACAAAGGAAGGATATAGGTGGAGACAGGAAGATAGAGGGAGATCTGGGAAGGGGGAGGGGAAGAGAGGGACAGAGGAACTATCTAAAGTTGGAGAAGTCGATGTTCATACCGCTGGGCTGCAAGCTGCCCAAGCGAAATATGAGGTGCTGTTCCTCCAATTTGCGGTGGGCCTCACGATGGCACTGGAGGAGGCCCATGACAGAAAGGTCAGACTGGGAATGGGAGGGTGAGTTGAAGTGCTCAGCCACCGGGAGATCAGATTGGTTAAGGCAGACTGAGCGAAGGTGTTGAGCGAAGCGATCGCCGAGCCTGCGTTTGGTTTTGCCGATGTAAATAAGTTGACATCTCAAACAGCGGATGCAATAGATGAGGTTGGAGGAGGTGCAGGTGAACCTCTGGCTACGAACGTAACCAGTCAAAAAGAACGCCTCAGACAATGAAGATGAAAGACCACCCTTTGCTACCTCAGCGTTTGAGATCACGCAGAAGTTTCCTCTCTTCTGTCCATCCCCCCGGACCTCAGTGCATCGTCCAGAAGGCTCCAACTCTGGGAAGAGAGACTAGAGAAATCTCCGGAAGACACTCTAGTGGCAATCGACCCCTCTGAGAAACTCCCGCCAGGTCCCGACCAGCTGTGGATAACCTGGCGCCGTCTCAACAGACCGCGGGCAGGCGTGGGGAGGAGCAAATCGAACGTGCTGAAGTGGGGGTGTACTGAAGATGTGGCAGACTGCGAGTGAGGACGGGGCCTCCAGACTTTGGAGCATCTCCAGAGCTGTGACACGCTGCACGATACACGCACTGTGAAGGATCTTGCAGAGGCCAACAGAGACCTGGCACTGACATTTGCTCGCTATAGGGCAAACAGCTGTGTGACGACACGGAATAATAATAATAACCTTTACACATTGGCACACATGTATCAATGCCAACGGGGTCGGGCAGCACAGTGGCATGGCAGTAGACGTGCGGGTTTACAGGTTCATTGGCTTGGTGTAAATGTGTGAATTGACCCCAGGATGGTGCTAATGTGCAGGATCGCTGGAGGGCATGGGCTCGGTGGGCCGAAGGGCCTGTTTCCA
>NC_135964.1:51866182-51899750 GCF_053455715.1 Rhinoraja longicauda | reverse complement strand
CTGTTGAGACAGATGGTGTGAGACGTGTGTTAACCATCCACTTGCCCCTGCGTGTGATCGAGGGGTGAGCACTCGATGCAGGTACTGAATCTCTCTTTCATTTGTTTGAAAACATTTCTCCCAGCATCTTCTAGACCAGTAATGAGCAGAGACGCAGATTTTTATTTGTTGGTCGAGTGGTTTGTGTTTTGGTTTTGGTTTTGGTTGTGGGGGAGTGGGGTGAATGTGATGGGGTGAATGTGATGTGCTGGAGCAATCAGGTGTCGGTCCCTCATGCCAACAATGTCCCTTTAGGTCCAGGAACCTTCGTAGAGTGACACAGTGTGGAAACAGGCCCTTCGACCCAACTTGCCCACTCCGGCCCAACATGTCCCATCCACACTAGTCCCACCTGCCCGCGTTTGGCCCGTATCCCTCCAAACCTGTCCTATCCATGTACCTCTGCAAATGTTTCTTAAAACGTTGGGATAGTCCCAGCCTCAACTACCTCCACCGGCAGCTTGTTCCATTTTCACCCACCACCCTCTGTGTCCTGGCAACATCCTCGCAAATCCTCTCTACAACGTTTCCACCTTGACAACATCTTTGGTCTCCTAATTTGAGGAAGGACGTCCTTGCCGTTGAGGCAGTGCAGCTTAGGTTCACCAGGTTAATTCCCCGGGATGGAGGGACTGTCTCATGAGGAAAGATTGGAAAGACTGTGGGCTTGTATTCACTGGAGTTTAGAAGGATGAGAGGGGATCTTATAGAGACGTATAAAATTATAAATGGACTGGACAAGCTAGATGCAGGAAAAATGTTCCCAATGTTGGGGGAATCCAGAACCAGGGGCCACACAGTCTAAGAATAAAGGGGAGGCCATTTAAAACTGAGGTGAGAAGAAACTTTTTCACCCAGAGAGTTGTGAATTTGCGGAATTCTCTGCCACAGAGGGCAGTGGAGGCCGATTCACTGGATGAATTTAAAAGAGAGTTAGATAGAGCTCTAGGGGCTAGCGGAATCAAGGGATAAGGGGAGAAGGCAGGCACGGGTTACTGATTGTGGACGATCAGCCATGATCAAAATAAATGGTGGTGCTGGCTCGAAGGGCCAAATGGCCTCCTCCTGCACCTATTTTCTATGTTTCTATGTTTCCTATGACACAATGACCAAAACTGAAGACGATACTCTAAATGTGGCCTCACTAATGTCTTGTACAGCTGCAACATGACCTCCCAACCTCTATACTCAATACTCTTGAATGATGTAGGCCAATGTGTCGAAAGCCCTTTACTGCTCTGTCTACCTGTGACATCAGGACTTCAGGTAGAGGGTGTGGACAAGGTAAATGGATGGGACAGGTTTGGAGGGTTATGGGCCAGGCGCGGGCAGGGTGGGACGAGTGTAGATGGGGCACATGGTTGGGTGTGTGCAAGTTGGGCCGATGGGCCTGTTTCCACACTGTATGACTCTGCCGGTGACTATAAATGCAGCAGAAGCGATGAGAAGCAAGCGAGGGGATTGCTCAAGCACAGAGTGATGGCTTGCGCATGGCTCGATTGTACACGTGTACGGTGTTATCTGATTTAAGATCATCAGTCTGAAGAAGGGTCTCGACCCGAAACGTCACCCATTCCCTCTCTCCAGAGACGCTGCCTGACCCGCTGAGTTACTCCAGCATTGTGTGATACCTAAGATCAGAAGACCGTAAAGCACAGGAACACAACTTGGTCATTCGGCCCAGCGAGTCTCCTCCACCATTCAATGATCTACTTTCCCCTCTCAACCCCATTCTCCGGCCTTCTCCCCTTAACCCCTGACACCCGCACTGATCAAGGATCTGTCAATCTCCACCTTAAAAACGCCCAGTTACGTGGCCTCCACTGCCATCTGTGGTAACACCTTCCACAGATTCACCACCCTCTGGCTAACGAAATTCCTCTTGTCTCCATTTTGAAGGCAGGTCTTCTCATTCTAGACTCTCCCACTACTGGAAACATCCTCTCCATATCCACACTGTCCAGGCCCACAATTTAATTGGAAAACATTGCAAAACAAAAGTTTTTCACTCTTCTCTTGGTAAATATGAGAGTAATAAAGCCAACGTCAACGTTATAGGCCCTTTGGTCGACCGTATCCATTCCCAGCATTGACACTAATCTCATTTATTGGCACTTAATCTGTGGCCTTTCCAAGCTGTTCGACCCACTGCCTCTCAGTGCCAGAGACCCAAGTTCAATCTTAACCTCGGATGCTGTGTGTGTGGAGTTTGCACGTTCTCCCCGTGACTACGTGGGCTTTCTCTGGGCGCTCCGGTTTTCCCCCCACACTCCAAAGGACGTACAGATTTGCAGGTTAATTGGCTCCTGTAAAAATTGTAAAATTGTCCCTAGTGTGTGCAGGATAGTTCCAGTGGCTGATGGTCGGCGTGGGCACGGTGGGCCGAAGGGCCTGTTTAGGGACTGTTTCACTGAAGTCTGAAGTCTAGGTCTAGGAGCTGCTGCCTCACAGCGCCAGAGACCCGGGTTCGATCCTGACCACGGGTGCCGTCTCTGTGGAGTTCGTACGTTGACCTGCGAGCGGGTTTTCTCCGAGATCTTCGGTTTCCTCCCACACTCCAACGACGTGCAGGTTTGTAGGTTAATTGGCTCGGTGCAAATGTAAAATTGTCCCCAGTGTGTGTGTGTGTGTGTGTGTAGGGTAGTGTCAGCGTGCAGGGATCGCTAGTCGGCGCGGGCTCGGTGGGCCGCAGGGCCTGTTTCCGCGCGGCGTCTCTTGCGCGTCTGGAGTCTAGACTGGATAAACGCCCTTCAGTAGATGCGGGTACAATGGGTCCTTCTGTGCTGTCGGCTTGTTCTGATCAGTCAGCCGTGGCTGGCTGCTCGAAGGATCTTGGGGGGGGGGGGGGGGGGGGGGGGGTGAGAATGGGATGAAGTTCAAGCATGGTTGCCTCCGCAGTGTAAAAGCCGCTCGGCGCTCCCACTTGCCCAGACCTGCGTGTGATTCATGATCACTTGGACAGAGCACAAAAGAGCAGCTGGTGGCAGTGAGTCACACTCCAGCTAGTCCCAGTGCCGTGGGGAAAGCAAGCCCACCTTCCCCTGTCGGTCCCCTAGTCTGCCTCCCCTGGCTTCCCACCCCTCGCCTCTCTATCCCCGCTCTCACTCCCCCCCCCCTCCTCCCTTTCACCAGCGCCACTTCAACCCAATGGCTCGGGGCGGCACGGTGGCACAGCGGGTAGAGCTGCTGCCTCACAGCGCTGGAGACCCGGGTTCGATCCTTACCACGAGTGCTTGTCTGTACGGAGTCTGCACGTCCCCCCCAGTTTCCTGCGCGGGTTTTGTCCGGTATAGACAATAGACAATAGGTGCAGGAGGAGGCCATTCTGCCCTTCGAGCCAGCACCGCCATTCAATGTGATCATGGCTGATCATTCTCAATCAGTACCCCGTTCCTGCCTTCTCCCCATACCCCCTGACTCCGCTATCCTTAAGAGCTCGATCTAGCTCTCTCTTGAATGCATTCAGAGAATTGGCCTCCACTGCCTTCTGAGAATTGGCCTCTCTGACTGAAAAAGCTTTTCCTCATCTCAATAGACAATAGACAATAGACAATAGGTGCAGGAGTAGGCCATTCAGCCCTTCGAGCCAGCACCGCCATTCAATGCGATCATGGCTGATCACTATCAATCAGTACCCCGTTCCTGCCTTCTCCCCATACCCCCTCACTCCGCTATCCTTAAGAGCTCTATCCAGCTCTCTCTTGAAAGCATCCAACGAACTGGCCTCCACTGCCTTCTGAGGCAGAGAATTCCACACCTTCACCACCCTCTGACTGAAAAAGTTCTTCCTCATCTCCGTTCTAAATGGCCTACCCCTTATTCTCAAACTGTGGCCCCTTGTTCTGGACTCCCCCAACATTGGGAACATGTTATCTGCCTCTAATGTGTCCAATCCCCTAATTATCTTATATGTTTCAATAAGATCCCCCCTCATCCTTCTAAATTCCAGTGTATACAAGCCCAATCGCTCCAGCCTTTCAACATACGACAGTCCCGCCATTCCGGGAATTAATCTAGTGAACCTGCGCTGCACGCCCTCCATAGCAAGAATATCCTTCCTCAAATTTGGAGACCAAAACTGCACACAGTACTCCAGGTGCGGTCTCACCAGGGCCCGGTACAACTGTAGAAGGACCTCTTTGCTCCTATACTCAACTCCTCTTGTTACGAAGGCCAACATTCCATTGGCTCTCCTCTTGTTACGAAGGCCAACATTCCATTGGCTTTCTTCACTGCCTGCTGAACCTGCATACTTCCTTTCATTGACTGATGCACTAGGACACCCAGATCTCGTTGAACCCCCCCTCCTCCTAACTTGACACCATTCAGATAATAATCTGCCTTTCTATTCTTACTTCCAAAGTGAATAACCTCACACTTATCTACATTAAACTGCATCTGCCATGTATCCGCCCACTCACACAACCTGTCCAGGTCACCCTGCAGCCTTATTGCATCTTCCTCACAATTCACACTACCCCCCAACTTAGTATCATCTGCAAATTTGCTAATGGTACTTTTAATCCCTTCGTCTAAGTCATTAATGTATATCGTAAATAGCTGGGGTCCCAGCACCGAACCTTGCGGTACCCCACTGGTCACTGCCTGCCATTCCGAAAGGGACCCATTTATCCCCACTCTTTGCTTTCTGTCTGTTAACCAATTTTCTATCCATGTCAGTACCCTACCCCCAATACCATGTGCCCTAATTTTGCCCACTAATCTCCTATGTGGGACCTTGTCGAAGGCTTTCTGAAAGTCGAGGTACACCACATCCACTGACTCTCCCTTGTCAATTTTCCTAGTTACATCCTCAAAAAATTCCAGTAGATTTGTCAAGCATGATTTCCCCTTCGTAAATCCATGCTGACTCGGAACGATCCCGTTACTGCTATCCAAATGCTCAGCAATTTCGTCTTTTATAATTGACTCCAGCATTTTCCCCACCACTGATGTCAGACTAACTGGTCTATAATTACCCGTTTTCTCTCTCCCTCCTTTCTTAAAAAGTGGGATAACATTTGCTATTCTCCAATCCACAGGAACTGATCCTGAATCTATAGAACATTGAAAAATGATCTCCAATGCTTCCACTATTTCTAGAGCCACCTCCTTAAGTACTCTGGGATGCAGACCATCAGGCCCTGGGGATTTATCAGCCTTCAGTCCCATCAGTCTACCCAAAACCATTTCCTGCCTAATGTGGATTTCCTTCAGTTCCTCCATCACCCTAGGTTCTCCGGCCCCTAGAACATTTGGGAGATTGTGTGTATCTTCCTCAGTGAAGACAGATCCAAAGTAACGGTTTAACTCGTCTGCCATCTCAGTTCTAAATGTCCTACCCCTTATTCTTAAACGGTGGCCCCTTGTTCTGGACTCCCCCACTCCAACGACGTGCAGGTTTGTAGGTTAATTGGCCTCGGTAAAATTATAACTCGTTCCCTAGTGTGCGTGTAGGATAGTGTTAGTGTGCGAGGATCGCTGGTCGGCACGGACCCGGTGGGCCGAAGGGCCTGTTTCCGCGCTGTATCTCTAAATGAAATGAAATGAAACCAAACTAATGAGACTAATACCAGGGCTACTTATGAGGCAAGACAGCTGGGGCTGGACTTGCTATTTTTACCGACACAGGAGGCTGGGGAGATGGACACAAAACACTGGAGTAACTTAATGGGTCAGGCAGCATCTCTGGAGTCAGAGTGGAAAACAGGCCCTTCGTGCCAACTTGCCCACACCGATCAACATGCCCCATCTACACAAGTCCCACCTGCCCGCCTTTGGCCCATATCCCTCTAAACGCTAAAGGGGCATGGGGAGAAGGCAGGAACGGGGTACTGATTGTGGATGATCAGCCATGATCGCAGTGAATGGCGGTGGGTGGCTCGAAGGGCTGAATGGCCTCCTCCTGCTCCTAATGTCTATTGTCTTACCCATCCAATCTATCTACACTTGTCTAAATGTTTCTTAAAGTACCTGCTTCAGGTCCCAGCCTCAACCAGCTCCTCTGGCAGCTCATTCCATACACCCACCACCCTCTGTGTGAATACATTAGCCCTCAGGATCCCATTAAATCATCACCCACCCCCCCCACCACTCACCTTAAACCGATGTCGTCTGGTTCACGGTTTCGCTACTTTAAGTAAAAGACTGTGTGTTTACCCGGTCTAGGTTTGTATACACTGGAATTTAGAAGGATGAGAGGAGATCTTATCGAAACATATAAGATTATTAAGGGGTTGGACACGTTAGAGGCAGGAAACATGTTCCCAATGTTAGGGGAGTCCAGAACAAGGGGCCACAGTTTAAGAATAAGGGGTAGGCCATTTAGAACTGAGATGAGGAAAACCTTTTTCAGTCAGAGAGTTATAAATCTGTGGTATTCTCTGCCTCAGAAGGCAGTGGAGGCCAATTCTCTGAATGCATTCAAGAGAGAGCTAGATAGAGCTCTTAAGGATAGCGGAGTCAGGGGGTATGGGGAGAAGGCAGGAACGGGGCACTGATTGAGAATGATCAGCCATGATCACATTGAATGGCGGTGCTGGCTCGAAGGGCCGAATGGCCTCCTCCTGCACCTATTGTCCATTGTCTATTGTCTATTCCTCTCATGATTTTGTATACCGCTGGAGAAAAGGAACAGATGATGTTTAGGGTTGGGACCCTTCTTCAGACTGGGTATGGGTATGTACTGGGTAGATAGTCTAGGTAGAAAGTTTTGTAAGCCATTATAGTAATGAGAAGGTATTTATTCACAAAATGCTGGAGTAACTCAGGTCAGGCAGCATCTCAGGAGAGAAGGAATGGGCGATGTTTCGGGTCGAGACCCTTCTTCAGTCTGAAGTTATTTTCCTACACACCTTATAGTAATGAGTATACTATCATAATATTTAAGTTGACATTTGGACAGGCACATGGATAGGACTGGTTTAAAGGGTTATGGGCCAAACGCAGGCGGGTGGGACTAGTGTAGATGGGCAAGTGGTTGGTGTGGGAAAGTTGGGCCGAAGGGCCTGTTTCCACGCGTTATGACTCTAGGACTATGATTATAATTAAGGGTTGCAGAGTGGTGCAGCGGTAGAGTTGCTGCCTTCCAACGCCAGAGACCCGGGTTCGATCCTGACAAAGGGCGCTGTCTGTGTGGAGTTTGTACGTTCTCCCCCTGACCACATGAGTTTTTTTCCAGGTGCTCAGATGATATAGATCTATGGTGAGGGGAGGAAAGATTTGATAGGAACACTTTTTACACAGAGGGTGGTGGGTGAATAGAACGAGCTGCCAGAGGAGACAGTTGAGGAGGGACATACGCAATGATTAGTGCAATCAGTCTGAAGATGGGTCTCGACCCAGAGAGTTGGAAGAAGACTCTCGAGTGATAGGAGCAGAATTAGGCCATTCGGCCCATCAAGTCTACTCCGCCATTCAATCACGGCTGATCTATCTCTCCCTCCTAACCCCATTCTCCTGCCTTCTCCCCGTAAAACCCCTGACAATGTAGACAAAAGAAACTGCAGGTACAGGAAGAACTCAACGGGTCAGGCAGCATCTGTGGAGGGAATGCACAGTTGAGTTACAGTCTGAGAGGTAACGTGGGTATATTTTATGAGTGGAAAATATATGGGTTTAGTTTTATGTGTAGGAAGGAACTGCAGATGCTGGTTTAAACCGAGGATCGATACAAAATGCTGGAGTAACTCAGTGGGACAGGCAGCATCTCTGGAGAGAAGGAATGGATGACATTACACAGGTTTCACAAGAAACGTCACCCATTCCTTCTCTCCCGAGATGCTGCCTGTCCCGCTGAGTTACTCCAGCATTTTGTGTCGACCCGCAATGTTTAAGAAATGGGTAGGAAGGTTTTAGTTGGATATGGGCCAAACGCAGGCTGGTGGGACTAGTGCAGATGGGATGTGTTGGTGTTGGTGTGAGTAAGTTGGGCCGAAGGGCCTGTTTCCACGCTGTAGGACTCTATGACCCTGCACCTGGGATGTAGTGCTGAGGCTCTATAAGGCGCTGGACAGGATGCATTTGGAACGTTGTGAGCAATTGTGGGCACCATGGAACCAATGGGCCGAATGGCCTTCTAAGCTATGTTTTTTTGCCTGTTCATGTGCGTGTGTGTGTGTGTGAAAACGATGGTTTAAAGAAACCATGGCTGGGAACATAATATAAGATACTTAAAGGTAATTGAGACTCCAAAAAGAGATTTGTAACATTCAATAGACAATAGACAATAGGTGCAGGAGGAGGCCATTCGGCCCTTTGAGCCAGCACCGCCATTCAATGTGATCATGGCTGATCATTCTCAATCAGTACCCCGTTCCTGCCTTCTCCCCATACCCCCTGACTCCACTATCCTTAAGAGCTCTATCTAGCTCCTCTCATCCTTTTAAATTCCAGTGTATACAAGCCACTGGCTTGAATAAAGAAAAGATATATCATAGGTGACAGGAGCAGAATGAGGCTATTCGGCCCATCAAGTCTGCTCCGCCATTCAATCCTGGCTGATCTATCTCTCCCTCCTAACCCCATTCTCCTGCCTTCTCCCCATAACCCCTGACACCCATACTAATCAAGAATCTATCTGTTTCTGCCTTAAATATATCCACTGACTTGGCCTCCACAGAATTCCACAGATTCACCGCCCACTGACTAAAGAAATTCCTCCTCATCTCCTTCCCAAAAGGAATGCCCTTTGATTGTATCATATTAATTTAATATCATTGAAGGATTGTGTGACAGGAACTATTGATTGAGGAGTCTTCTGCACTATAAGATTCTATGATTCCAATGTGTAAAATATATTCAAATGTATATTAAACACAAAAAGCTGGACTTACTCAGCGGGTCAGCTGAAGAAAAGGATCAAATGTATATTTTAAATGCATATTAATTGATGGTATAGATGGTCTTAAAGGATGTGCCTTTAGAATGGCTGAGGCTCTACAAGGAGCTGGTCAGGCCTCATTTGGAGTATTGCGAGCAATACCTGAGGAAGGATGTGCTGGCTCTGGAGAGGGTCCAGAGGAGGTTTACAAGAACGATCCCAGGAATGAATGGGTTAACCTATGATGA
The DNA here is from genome assembly GCF_053455715.1 of Rhinoraja longicauda. Taxonomy (NCBI): domain Eukaryota; kingdom Metazoa; phylum Chordata; class Chondrichthyes; order Rajiformes; family Arhynchobatidae; genus Rhinoraja; species Rhinoraja longicauda. The sequence goes on along the minus strand of NC_135964.1, from coordinate 51,890,642 downwards.
GCGTTTGTGGGCACTGGGCCTGTACTCGCTGGAGTTTAGAAGAATGAGGGGGGACCTCATTGAAACGTACAGAATAGTGAAAGGTTTGGATAGAGTGGATGTGGAGAGGATGTTTCCACTAGTGGGAGAGTCTAGGATCAGAGGGCACAGCCTCGGAATTAAAGGACATTATATCAGGACTATCTCTCCCCTGACATCAGTCTGAAGAAGGGTCTCGACCCGAATCGTCACCCATTCCTTCTCTCCAGAGATGCTGCCTGTCCCGCTGAGTTATGCCAGCATTTTGTGACTATTGTCGAGGATAATAAGCAAGCAGAAAGTTTTAAACTGGACCAACACTCTTTGGTTTACATCTAAACCTGTGTACCTTCACTTCATTTCACTGTTGGTAGTCATCGAAATCTGTACGGATTGGAAATCTCTTATTAAGTAAAATAGATTAGTTTTAGTTAGTTTATTGTCACGTGTACCGAGGTACCGTGAAAAGGTTTTGTTGCCTGCTATCCAATCAGCGGAAAGACAACACATGATTACAATCGAGCTGTCTACAATGGACAGATACATGATAAAGGGAATAACGTTCAGTGCAAGGTAAAGCCAGCAAAGTCCGATCAAGGATAGTCCGAGGGTCACCAATGAGGCAGATAGTCGTTCAGCACTGCTCTCTGGTTGTGGTGGGATGGTTCAGTTGCCTGATAACAGCTGGGAAGAAACTGTCCCTGAATCTGGAGGTGTGCGTTTTCACACTTCTGTACCTCTTGCCCGATGGGAGAGGGGAGAAGAGGGAGTGGCCGGGGGTGGGTGAGACTGGTCCATGATGATGCTGCTGGCCTTGCCCAGGCAGCGTGAGGTGTAGATGGAGTCGATGGAAGGGAGGTTGGTTTGTGTGATGGTCTGGGCTGCGTCCACAATTCGCTGCAATTTCTTGCGGCTCTCGGATGGAGCTGTTCCCAAACTGAGCTGTGATGCATCCCGATAAAATGCTTCCAATGGCACATCTGTAGAAGTTGGTGAGATTTGTTGGGGATGTGCCGATCTTCCTCAGCCTTGTGAGGAAGTAGAGGCGTTGGTGTGCTATCTTGGTCGTTGCTTCAATGTGGCTGGTCCAGGAGACGTTGTTGGTGATATTGACTCTGTACTTCGGCTCCATCAATGCAGACTGGGGGAGGTGGGGGAGGTGGGGTAGGTGGGGGAGGTGGGGGAGGTGGGGGAGGTGGGGGAGGTGGGGGAGGTGGGGGAGGTGGACCGATTTGCTTCCTGAAAGTGCTGGAGTAACTCAGACAGTCAAGGCAGCATCTCTGGAGTAAAAGGATGGGCGACATTTCGGGTCGGGATAGGATTGCCAACTTCCTCACTCCCAAATAGGGGACAAAGGGTGACGTCACCGCCACGTGCCCCCACGTGACCTCACCCAGCCAGCGGCCACGTGCTCCCGCTCCGCCAATGGCGGCCGCCCGGGCCGGGAGGCGGGTTGCAACGTAACCTCTGTTAGGCGGCGTCCGGGCCAATGCTGTCCGGGCCTACAGTGTCCAGGCCTACAGTGTCTAGGCCTACAGTGTCCAGGCCTACAGTGTCTAGGCCTACAGTGTCCAGGCCTACAGTGTCCAGGCCTACAGTGTCCAGGCCTACAGTGTCCGGGCCTAGAGTGTCCAGGCCTACAGTGTCCAGGCCTACAGTGTCCAGGCCTACAGTGTCCGTGCCTACAGCGCCGTCCGGGCCTAGAGTGTCCAGGCCTACAGTGTCCAGGCCTACAGTGTCCGGGCCTACAGTGTCCGGGCCTACAGTGTCCGGGCCTACAGTGTCCGGGCCTACAGTGTCCAGGCATACAGTGTCCGGGCCTACAGTGTCCAGGCATACAGTGTCCGGACCTACAGTGTCCAGGCATACAGTGTCCGGGCCTACAGTGTCCGGGCCTACAGTGTCCAGGCATACAGTGTCCGGGCCTACAGCACCGTCCGGGCCTAATACGGGACAAGGGCGGTCCCATACGGGACAAACCAATTTAGCCCAAAATACGGGATGTCCCATCTAATACGGGACAGTTGGCAACCCTTGGTCGGGACCTTTTTTCAGACCTGACCCGACCCGCATCGTCACCCATGCTTTTTCCTCCAGAGATGCTGCCTGACCCACTGATTTACTCCAGCACTTTGTGTCTACCTTCGGTCTATACCAGCATCTGCAGTTCCTTTCTACACACTCTCTTCCTGAGTCACCCTGTCTCATCGCATTCCCCTCCCCTCTCCCACTCCCAATACATTGCCCAAGCTCGTGGACATAAGGAACTGCAGTCACCGGCTTACAAAAAGAGACGCAAAGTGTTGGAGTAATTCAGCGGGTCAGGCAGCATTTCTGGAGAACATGGGAAGGTGTGGTTTCTGGGTGGGACCCTTGTTCAGACTGATTGCAGTGGGGGTTGGGGGGGGGAGAAAAAGCTGGAAGAGAGGTGGGGGGGGAACAAAGTCTTGCAGAGAGGGGGAGCAGTGAGAGAGAGTCTCGCCGAACCCATCTTCCCACTCCCACTTCCAGCCTTCTTTCCCTCCCCCCGCCCCCCCCCGCCACTACCATCAACTGAAGAAGGGTCCCGACCCGAAACGTCACCCATCCACATTCACCGGAGATGCTGCCTGACCCCGCTGAGTTACTCCAGCACTCTGTGTGTCGGGGGTTATGGTGTCAGACGTTATGTGGTGAGAAGGCAGGAGAATGGGGTTAGGGGAGGGAGAGATAGATCAGCCACCATTGATTAATGTAGATTGTCGAGGGTTTTACCTGTGTGACTGAGCACTGCGTAGTGGGGGGGGGGACTTGTACCTTTAGTCAGAGGGTGGTGAATCTGTGGAATTCTTAGCCACAGAAAGTTGTGGAGGTCACGTCAGTGGATAAACTTAAGGCAGAGATACATCGATTCTTGATCAGTGCGGGGGTCGGGGGTTATGGGGAGAAGGCGGGAGAATGGGGTTAAGAGGGAGAGATAGATCAGCCGCGATTGAATGGCGTCGTAGACTCGATGGGCCGAATGGCCTAATTCTGCTGCTATCACTTATGATCTTGTGACCCCCTGTCTGTCCCAGTCTCAGATGTCAATCTGTGTCTGTTTGTGATAGAAACATAGAAAATAGGTGCAGGAGGAGGCCATTCGGCCCTTCGAGCCAGCACCGCCATTCATTGTGATCATGGCTGATCATCCACAATCAGTAACCCGTGCCTGCCTTCTCCCCATATCCCTTGATTCCACTAGCCCCTAGAGCTCTATCTAACTCTCTCTTAAATTCATCCAGTGATTTGTCCTCCACTGCCCTCTGTGGCAGAGAATTCCACAGATTCACAACTCTCTGGGTGAAAAAGTTCCTTCTCACCTCAGTTTTAAATGGCCTCCCCTTTATTCTTAGACTGTGTGGCCCCAGGTTCTGGACTCCCCCAACATTGGGAACGTTTTTTTTTCCTGCATCTAGCTCGCCCAGTCCTTTTATAATTTTATACGTCTCTATAAGATCCCCGTCTCATCCTTCTAAACTCCAGTGAACACAAGCCCAGTCCTTCCAATCCTTCCTCGTTTCCTCATCGATCTACCTTCTGAGAGCTCGGGGGATGACTCTCGTGTTTGTGAACGAGAACGATTCCTGTTCGGAAAGGACATGAATAAAATGGAGTGTGAACCAGATGTGTTGTTCCGGTTTAAAACATCTGGCTTTCACATCATCTCCGAAAGGTTGACACAAAATGCTGGAGTAACGCAGCGGGACAGGCAGGCGTCTCTGGAGGGAAGGAATGGGCGACGTTTCAGGGGTCGAGACCCTTCTTCAAGCCAAGATATAAAATACTGTGTTGAGCCCAGCCTCGCTGTCTGCAATAAAGGCTGAGCAGAGACAGTGCAGGGAGGAGCAGAGAACAGCGACATCAGACTGGTGCAGTGCACGCCCAGCACCGCAAATATTTGCAGCACAGACGTACGTGTCTGTGATACAGTCTGAAGAAGGGTCTTGGCCCAAAATGTCAGCTGTTCCTTTTCTCCGGAGATGCTGCCTGGCCCGCTGATTTACTCCAGCATTTTGTGTGTGTGATTTGGTTTAGTTTAGTTTAAAGATACATTGCAGAAAGAAGCCCTTGGGCCCACCGAGTCCGCTCCGACTACTGAATACTATCCTACACCAACACTACCCTACACTCACTAGGGACAATTTACGATTCTTACCGAAGCCGATTCACCTACAAACCTGGACGTCTTTGGAGTGTGGGAGGAAACCGAAGCAGCCGGAGAAAACCCACGCAGGTCACGGGGAGAGCGTACAAACTCCGTACAGACAGCACCCGTAGTCAGGGTCGAACCCGGGTCTCTGGCGCCGTGAGGCAGCAACTCTGCCGCTGCGCCACCACCTGTGATTCAGCTTTGCTGAATGTGAGTTCAAAGCTGTCGTCAATTAAAAGAATATGCTGCTGGACACAGAATGCTGGAGTAACTCAGCGGGGCAGGCAGCATCTCTGGGGAGAAGGAATGGTGACGTTTCGGGTCGAGACCCTTCTTCAGACCCGAAACGTCACCCATTCCTTCGCTCCAGTGAGAGGCTGCCTGTCCCGCTGAGTTACTCCAGCATTTTTTGCCCATCTTTGATTTAAACCAGCATCTGCCGTTCTTTCCTGCACAATGAATATGATGCTGTTACATAAAGAATGGCCAGCACGGTGGCGCAGCGGTAGAGTTGCTGCCTCACAGCGCCAGAGACCCGGGTTCCATCCTGACTACGGGCGCTGTCTGTACGGAGTTTTGTGTTCTCCCCGTGACCTGCGTGGGTTTCCTCCGGGTGCTCCGGTTTCCTCCCACATCCCAAAGTCGTGCGTGCGGGTTTGTAGGTTAATTGTCCTCTGTAAGTTGCCCTCCTAGTGTGTAAGGAGTAGATAAGAAAGTGGGATAACATAGAACTAGTGTGAAGGGGTGATCAGTGGACTCGGTGGGCCGAAGGAAAGGGTTGCCAACTTCCTCACTCCCAAATAAGGGACAAAAGGTGACGTCACCGCCCCACGCCCCACGTGACCTCACCCAGCCTGCGGCCACGTGCTCCCGCTCCACCAATGGCGGCCGCCCGGTCCGGGAAGCGGGTTGCTACGCAAACTCCGTTAGGCAGCGCCCGGACCTCCAGGCCTACATTGTCCCGGCCTAAAGCGGCCCCCGGGGCTACAGTGTCCAGGCCTACAGTGTCCGGGCCCACAGTGTCCGGGCCTACACTGTCCGGGCCTACAGTGTCCGGGCCTACACTGTCCGGGCCTACAGTGTCCGGGCCCACAGTGTCCGGGGCTACAGTGTCCAGGCTTACAGTGTCCGGGCCTACACTGTCCGGGCCTACAGTGTCCGGGCCTACAGTGTCCGGGCCTACAGTGTCCGGGCCTACAGTGTCCGGGCCTACAGTGTCCGGGCCTACAGTGTCCGGGCCTACAGTGTCCGGGCCTACAGTGTCCGGGCCTACAGTGTCCGGGCCTACAGTGTCCGGGTCTACAGCGCCCCCCCCGGGCCTAATACGGGACAAGGGCGTTCCCATACAGGACAAACCAATTTAGCACAATATATGTATTGTCTCGGCTAATACGGCACAGTTGGCAACCCTAGCCGAAGGGCCTGTTTCCATGCTGTATCTTTCAATCACTTAAATAATCTGTGTTAGGCGTTAGTACCCAATTGAGGAGTTCAGAGTTTACATAGAGATTAACATCCATGAGCTGTAGGTTACTTGAGGAGAACAAAGAAACCAATGTATCGGCACAGGAGATTAGTTTAACTTGTTTGGTACAGACATTGTGGGCCGAAGGGCCTGTTCGTATGCTGTCCCCTCCCATATTCTATGTTTTATAAACAGAGCAATTAACTTGGCAGCATCAGTTTTCAAGAGAGAGTTAGATTTAGCTCTGAGGGCGAACGGAATCAAGGGATGTGGGGAGAAGGCAGAAACGGGGCACGAATGTGGATGATCAGCCATGATCACATTGAATGGCGGTGCTGGCTCGAAGGGCCGAACGGCCTAATCCTGCACCTAATTTCTATGTTTCTATCATGTTTGGCACAGACATTGTGGGCCGAAGGGCCTGCTCTTGTGCTGTACACTGTTCCACATTCTATGTTTTACATTTAAAGCAATGCATACCTGCATGTTATTATAGGTTGGTATCTAGTTTCATAAGTGATCGGAACAGAATTAGGCCATTCGGCCCATCAAGTCCACTCCGCCATTCAATCACGGCTGATCTATCTCTCCCTCCTAACCCCATTCTCATACCTTCTCCCCATAACCCCTGACATCCGTACTAATCAAGAATCTATCTATCTCTGCCATAAATATATCCATTGACTTGGCTTCCACAGCCATCTGTGACAATGAACCATTGAGTTAGTGGGCTCTTTTATATATATATAAATATATATAAATATATATAAATATATATAAATAAACATCGATCAGCCAAAACATTATGACCACTGACAGGCGGAATGAATAACATTGATTATCTTGTTACAATGACACCTGTCAAGGGGTGGGATATATTAGGCAGCAAGTGAACAGTCAGTTCTTGAAGTTGATGTGTTGGATGCAGGAGAAATGGGCAGGAGTAAAGACCTGAGCGACTTTGACAAGGGCCAAATTGTTCTGGCCAGACGACTGGGTCAGAGCATCTCTGAAACGGCAAGGCTTGTGGGGTGCTCCCGGTCAGCAGTGGTGAGTACCGACCGACAGTGGTCCGAGGAGGGACAAACCACAAACCGGCGACAGGCAGGGTGTTGGGCGCCCAAGGCTCATCGATGCGCGAGGGCAACGAAGGCTATCCCGTCTGGTCCGAACCGACAGAAGGTCGACTGTGGCACAAGTCACAGAAAACGTTAATGGTGGTCACGGGAGGAATGTGTCACAATACACAGTGCATCGCCATTCAATCACGGCTGATCTATCACTCCCCCCTTACCCCATTCTCCTGCCTTCTCCCCGTAACCGCTGACAATGTAGACAAAAGAAACTGCAGGTACTGGAAGAACTCAACGGGTCAGGCAGCATCTGTGGAGGGAATGCACAGTTGAGTTACAGTCTGAGAGGTAACGTAGGTATATTTTATGACCGGAAAATGTATGGGTTTAGTTTTATGTGTAGGAAGGAACTACAGATGATGGTTTAAACCGAGGATCGACGCAAAATGCTGGAGTAACTCAGCGGGACAGGCAGCATCTCTGGAGAGAAGGAATGGGTGACATTACAAGTCAAGTCAAGTCAAGTCAAATTTATTTGTCACATACACATACACGATGTGCAGTGAAATGAAAGTGGCAATGCCTGCGGGTTGTGCACAAAAAGAATTACAGTTACAGCATATAAATAAAGTTAATAAGTTACTATTATTGTCGACAAAAATTTAGTCTCTGGGGTTATAAAAGGTTTCACAAGAAACGTCACCCATTCCTTCTCTCCAGAGATGCTGCCTGTCCCGCTGAGCTATTCCAGCATTTTGTGTCTATCTTGGGTTTAGTTTGAGTTTAGACATACAGAGTGGAAACAGGCCTTTCGGCCCACCGAATCCGTGCCTGTACGCTAGTTCGATCCCACACACACTAGGAACAATTTTCAACTTTACCGAAGTCAATTAACCTACAAACCTGTACATCTTCGGAGTGTGGGAGGAAACTGGAGCACCCGGAGAAAACCCACTAGGCCCCAAGGAGAACGTGCAAACTCCTGATAGACAGCACCCATAGTCAGGGTCAAATCTGGGTCTCTGGCGCTGTGAGGCAGCAACTCTAACGCTGCGTTAGTGTGCTGTTGATCAGTAAAATCAAGGGATATGGGGAGAAACCAGGAACAGGGTACTGATTCTGGATGATCAGTCATTGAATGGCAGTGCTGGCTAGAATGGCCGACTCCTGCACCTAGTTTGTACGTTTCTATGAGCAGAAGAGAGAAAAAAGAGAGCGAGAGGCAGTGGAGATAGAGGGTGAAGAATCAATATTTAGTAAGGGGAGAGAGAGAGAGAGAGAGAGCGGAGAGAGAGAGAGAGAGAGAGAGAGAGAGAGAGAGAGGCAGTGGAGATAGAGGGTGAAGAATCAATATTTAGTAAGGGGAGAGAGAGAGAGGAAGAGAGAGAGAGCGAGAGAGAGAGAGGCAGTGGAGATAGAGGGTGAAGAATCAATATTTAGTAAGGGGAGAGAGAGAGGAAGAGAGAGAGAGCGAGAGAGAGAGAGGCAGTGGAGATAGAGGGTGAAGAATCAATATTTAGTAAGGAGAGAGAGGGAGAGAGAGAGAGAGAGAGAGGCAGTGGAGATAGTGAAGAATCAATATTTAGTAAGGCAGTAAAGGAGGAATAGAGTGGGAGAGAGAGAGAGAGAGAGAGAGAGAGAGAGAGAGAGAGAGAGAGAGAGAGAGAGAGAGAGAGAGAGAGAGAGAGAGGGAGAGAGAGGGAGTGTGAAAGGCATGGCGAAGAGATACACAGGCAAAATGTAAGGAGAAAGTGGGGAAAGGCAAAGAGAGGGATGATGCTTCAAGAACAATGAGGTGAAGATAATATCAGAGAGGGCGGTCACGGTGGCGCAGCGGTAGAGTTGCCGCCTTACAGCGAATGCAGCGCCGGAGACCCGGGTTCCATCCCGACTACGGGCGCCGTCTGTACGGAGTTTGTACGTTCTCCCCGTGACCTGCGTGGGTTTTCTCCAGGATCCTCGGTTTCCTCCCACACTCCAAAGACGTACAGGTTTGTAGGTTAATTGGCTTGGTGTAAATGTAAAAATTGTCCCCAGTGGGTGTAGGATAGTGTTAGTGTGCGGGGATCGCTGGTCGGCGCGGACCCGGTGGGCCGAAAGGGCCTGTTTCCGCGCTGTATCTCTAAACCAAACTAAAAATAGGAAGACACCTATTTCCTATGTTTCCAAATTGAGGGGAATGGGGCCTTTGATCCTTGTCAATGACCCGAACTCTCCGGCCCTCTCTGGCCAATGCCCAGTGTTTGAAGTTGTCCTTTGATCCCAACTACTTCCCACACCAAAGCATAACCATTTTCCTTTCTGATCTGTTACAGGTAATGATGTCTGGGGGAATTCACAAGAGCAGCTCGCTGGAGAATGGAGTAAAGGTATTGGGGCATGATTGGATTAGCACAACGGATGAGAATATGTTTTTGACTCCAGCAACGGTTGAAAGTGTTGATTCAGGACTTATCAAGAGCCCTTGGTAATGATCTTACCAAGAGTCCTGGTGCCAAGGTACATTGGCAGGGCGGTACGTTGGCACAGCGGTGATGCATTGGCCCAGGTTTGGCCCACGTTCCTTTGCCTTTCCTGTCCATGTACCTGTCCGAATGTCTTTTAAATGTTGTTATTGTCCCTGCCTCAACCACCTCCTCTGGCAGCTCATTCCCTGCATCCATCAACACTCTGTGAAAAATGTCGTTTAGTTTGGAGATACAGTGCGGAAACAGGCCCTTTTGGCCCACGTTCAAGTGCTGAGGTCCTGGCAACATCCTTGTAACTCTTCCCCTCACTCTCTCTGGTATAATGACATTCTTCCTATTACATGGTGACGAAAACTGAACACAACACTCCAAATGCAGACTCACCAATGTCTTGCACAACCATAACATAACATTCCTACTTCTACACTCTATGTCCTGATTAGGGTTGCCAACTGTCCCGTATTAGCCGGGACATCCCGTATTTTGGGTTAAATTGATGTGTCCTGTATTAGGCCCGGACAGCGATGTAGGCCCATACACTGTAGGCCCATACACTGTAGGCCCATGCACTGTAGGCCCGGACACTGTAGGCCCATGCACTGTAGGCCCATAAACTGTAGGCCCATACACTGTAGGCCCATATACTGTAGGCCCATGCACTGTAGGCCCGGACACTGTAGGCCCGGACACTGTAGGCCCATACACTGTAGGCCCATACACTGTAGGCCCATACACTGTAGGCCCGGACACTGTAGGCCCGGACACTGTAGGCCCTTACACTGTAGGCCCATACACTGTAGGCCCATGCACTGTAGGCCCGGACACTGTAGGCCCGGACACTGTAGGCCCATGCACTGTAGGCCCATGCACTGTAGGCCCATACACTGTAGGCCCGGACACTGTAGGCACGGACACTGTAGGCCCGGACAGCGATGTAGGCCCGGACACTGTAGGCCTGGACACTGTAGGCCCTGATACTGTAGCCCGGACACTGTGCCTGAATGCTGTAGGCCCGGACACTGTAGGCCCGAACACTATGCCTGAATGCTGTACGCCCGGACACTGTAGGCCTGGACACTAGCCCGTGGGCCGCCGTAGTCCGCTGGACTACAGAGTCCAGGACAGTGTAGGCCCGGACACTGTAGGCCCGGACGGCAATGTAGGCCCGGACAGTGTAGGCCCGGACACTGTAGGCCCGGACGGCAATGTAGGCCCGGACAGTGTAGGCCCGGACACTGTAGGCCCGGACGGCAATGTAGGCCCGGACAGTGTAGGCCCGGACACAGTAGCCCTGATACTGTAGGCCTCCGCGGACACTATGCCTGGATGCTGTAGGCCCGGACACTGTAGGCCCGGACACTGTAGGCCCGGACACTGTAGGCCCGGACACTGTAGGCCCGGACACTGTAGACCTGGACACTGTAGCCTGGGGGCCGCTGTAGTCCTGAGCGCCGCCTAACGGAGGTTGCGTAGCAACCCGTCTCCCGGCCCAGGCTTCCGCCATTGGTGGAGCGGGAGCACGTGGCCGCTGGCTGGATGAGGTCACGTGGGGCGCGGGGCGGTGACGTCATCCTTTTGGGAGTGAGGAAGTTGGCAACCCTAGCCCTGACTGATGAAGGCAAACGTACCAAAACCCTTCTTGACCACCCCATTTGCCTGTTATGTCACTTTGGGTGATGGTCTGTACGGAGTTTGTACGTTCTCCCCGTGACCTGCGTGGGTTTTCTCTGAGATCCTCAGTTTCCTCCCACACTCCAAAGACGTGCAGGTTTGTAGGTTAATTGACTGGGTAAAATGTAAAAAGAAAATTGTCCCTAGTGGGTATAGGGTAGTGTTAGTGTGCGGGGATCGCTGGTCGGCGAGGACCCGGTGGGCCGAAGGGGCCTGTTTCCGCGCTGTACCTCTAAACTAAACTAAACTAAACTCCATTAACCATTCCTCAGCCCACTAGCCCAGCTGGTCAAGATTCTGCTGTAATTTCTGCTAGATAGAGCTCTTAAGGATAGCGGAGTCAGGGGGTATGGGGAGAAGGCAGGAACGGGGTACTGATTGAGAATGATCAACCATGATCACATTGAATGGTGGTGCTGGCTCGTAAGGGCCGAATGGCCTCTTCCTGCACCTATTGTCTATTGTCTATTGTCTAATTTTTGATTACCATCTTCGCTGTACTGTATGTGCTGCCACCAAATTTAGAGTCATCTGCAAACTTGAATGACCCTCAAAGCGGAACACTAACAGGATCAATCAGACGGAGAGAGCGAACTTTAACGATGTTATGTTTTGACGAGGCATTGTGGGATACCTGGCACCGTCAGTCAGACCTGGCGCAGGTAGCCGTGTCTGGCACAGGTAGCCGTGTCTGGCACTGCCTGGTCTACTGAACGGCGTCTTCCAAGCTGACTCTTGCCAGCTTAGGAGATCAAAAGCAGCTACCAACAGCATTACCAGACGTCACATCAGGGCGGCACAGTGGTAGAGTTGCTGCCTCGCAGTGCCAGGAACCCGGGTTCGATCCTGACTCTGTGGGTGTTGTCTGTACGTTCTTCCCCAGGACCGGGTGGGTTTTCTCCAGGCGCTCCGGTTTCCCCACACTCTCCCAAGACGTAATTTGAGGAAGGACGCCCTTGCTATTGAGGCAGTGCAGCGTAGGTTCACCAGGTTAATCCCCGGGATGGCAGGACTGCCATATGAGGAAAGATTGGAAAGACTGTGGGCTTGTATTCACTGGAGTTTGGAAGGATGAGAGGAGATCTTATAGAGACATATACAATTATAAAAGGACTGGACAAGCTAGATGCAGGAAAAATGTTCCCAATGTTGGGGGAGTCCAGAACCAGGGGCCACACAGACTCAGAATAAAGGGGAGGCCACTTAAAAACTGAGGTGGGAAGAAACGTTTTCACCCAGAGAGTTGTGAATTTGTAGAATTCTCTGCCACAGAAGGCACCGGAGGCCAATTCACTGGATGAATTTAAAAGAGAGTTAGATAGAGCTCTAGGGGCTAGCGGAATCAAGGGATATGGGGAGAAGGCAGGCAGGGGTTACTGATTGTGGATGATCAGCCATGATCACAATGAATGGCGGTGCTGGCTCGAAGGGCCGAATGGCCTCCTCCTGCACCTATTTTCTATGTTTCTATGTACAGGTTTGTAGGCTGATCGGCTTCGGTAAGAATTGCACATTGTTCCTGGTGTGTCGGATAGTATTATTGTACAGGGATTGCTGGTCAAAGCGGATTCAGTGTGCCGAAGGGCCTGTTTCCATGCTATATCTGTAAAGTAATGTCTAAACTCCAAAGATGTACGGGTTTGTAGGTTAATTGGCTTTGGTAAAATTGTAAATTGTCTTTGGCGTGTCGGGTCGTGCTGGTGCACAGGGCGATCGCTGGTCGGCACGGCATCTGTGGGCCGAAGGGCCTGTTTCCATGCTGTATCTCTAAAGTCTGAAATCTAAAGGTAGGCTTAGATCAGACTGGCTTAGAATCCTTGCAGTCCAATGCTGCCTGTTGATTTACAGCTCTCTGACTGAAAAAGTTTTTCCTCATCTCCGTTCTAAATGGCCTACCCCTTATTCTTAAACTGTGGCCCCTGGTTCTGGACTCCCCCAACATTGGGAACATGTTTCCTGCCTCTGGCGTGTCCAACCCCTTAATAATCTTATACGTTTCGATAAGATCCCCTCTCATCCTTCTAAATTCCAGTGTATACAAGCCTAGTCGCTCCAGTCTTTCAACATATGACAGTCCCGCCATTCCGGGAATTAACCTAGTAAACCTACGCTGCACGCCCTCAATAGCAAGAATATCCTTCCTCAAACACGATGGGCCGAATGGCCTAATTCTGCCCCTATTACTTATGAACTTATGGAATGTGTCTGTTGTGAATTACGGATAAGGTTATATTTAAAAATAAGGATAATGAAAAGTGTTGTATACTTTTGGTGAATGTATCTACTCAGAAAGAAACTTAATTGAAATGATCTACACCGTGAGGTCATCGAACAGTAGTAGATCTTTCAGCTGGTAACTAAATAACCTCAGACGCAAAGTGCTGGAATAACTCAGTGGCAATGAATTCCACAGAGTCACCACCCTCTGAAGTTTGGGGTCTGGACCCTTCTTCATTCTAAAGAAAGGTCCCAACCAGAAACGTCACCTATCCATGTTCTCCAGAGATGCTGCCTGACCCGCTGAGTTACTCCAGCACTCTGTGAAACGTCACCTATCCATGTTCTCCAGAGATGCTGCCTGACCCGCTGAGTTACTCCAGCACTTTATACATGATGAAGCCAGGCACCATCTCTGGAGAACATGGATAGGCGACATTTTGGGTCGGGACCCTTATTCATTCTAAAGTATAGTCCCAACCAGAAACGTCACCTATCCATGTTCTCCAGAGATGCTGCCTGACCCGCTGAGTTACTCCAGCACTTTGTTTTGTAAAGCAGCACCTGCAGTTGCTTGTGCTTGAGGCTGAATAACGTCCTGTGTTACCTGCCTCTCTTTCTCTCGCCTCTCTCTCTCTGCCATGCCGCCTGCCCCACCGGGGCTGAATCCTCCAGACTTTGCCCATCACCATAAACCCGTAGATCCGATCTTGTGTTGAAGTCTAGTTCACAAGCTCGCCTCTATGGGTCTGTGTGAATGTGGTCCACTGACCTCGAGTAAAGGCCTGGCGATCTCCGCAACTCTGCAGGCCACGTGGTGAAGACCCCTACTTTCTGTCTTCCATTTGCCTTTGGGTTTTAAGGTCATAGGAGGAGAATTAGGCCATCGAGTCTACTCCGCCATTCATTCACGGCTGATCTATCTCTCCCTCCTAACCCCATTCTCCTGCCTTCTCCCCATAACCCCTGACACCCGCACTAATCAAGGATCTATCTATCTCTGCCTTAAAAATATCCACTGACTTGGCCTCCCTCCGTCTGTGGCAAAGAATCCCACAGATTTACCACCCTCTGACTAAAGAAACTCCTCCTCATCTCTTTCCTAAAGGAACGTCCTTTAATTCTGAGGCTGTGACCTCTGGTCCTAGACTCTCCCACTAGTGGAAACATCCTCTCCACATCCACTCTATACAGGCAATAGACAATAGACTATAGACAATAGGTGCAGGAGGAGGCCATTCAGCCCTTCGAGCCAGCACCGCCATTCAATGCGATCATGGCTGATCACTCTCAATCAGTACCCCGTTCCTGCCTTCTCCCCATACCCCCTCACTCCGCTATCCTTAAGAGCTCTATCCAGCTCTCTCTTGAAAGCATCCAACGAACTGGCCTCCACTGCCTTCTGAGGCAGAGAATTCCACACCTTCACCACTCTCTGACTGAAAAAGTTTTTCCTCATCTCTGTTCTAAATGGCCTACCCCTTATTCTTAAACTGTGGGCCCTTGTTCTGGACTCCCCCAACATTGGGAACATGTTTCCTGCCTCTAATGTGTCCAATCCCCTAATTATCTTATATGTTTCAATAAGATCCCCCCTCATCCTTCTAAATTCCAGTGTATACAAGCCCAATCGCTCCAGCCTTTCAGTACGTTTCAATGAGGTCCCCACTCATCCTCCTGAGGTACAGGCCCAAAGCCATCAAACGCCCATCATATGTTAACCCACTCTTTCCTGGGATCATTCTTATAAAACCAAAGATACTAGAGGAACAAGATGGACCACTCTGTTGATATCGCATTCTATACTGAAGTGTAGTACGCAAAGGAGCCATGTTAGTAGGCAAACCCCGCCTCTCGCAGTGTAATCAGTGTTTTTGGGGAACGGTATGTGGTGATACCATTAAAATGCAGAATATATCTCATCTATCAATTCACAGATTTTTGTTATTTTTCTTTTTAAATGTTCCTGCAAGTTTCTGCCGACTAAAATGGCGCCGTGACGTACTACGGTTTTTAGGGTCGAGCGGTCTATCTTGCTCCTCTAGTATCTTTGTTGTAAACCTCCTCTAGACTCTCTCCACAGCCAGCACATCCTTCCTCAGACATGGGGCTCAAAACGTCTGATCGCTCGCTCGCTCACCAGCCCGTCTACCTACCGCTCCACGCCATCCCCACCTCCATTTCCCCATCACTTCCCTTCTCCCCGCCTTTCTCTTTCCCAATGCATTCCATTCGGATCCTTCTTCCCAGCAATCTTCTCTGCAAATGAACAGGTCGTTTGGTCCGAAGATAGACACTAAACGCTGGAGTAACTCAGCGGGACAGGCAGCATCTCTGGAGAGAAGGAATGGGTGACGTTTCGGTTCGAGACCCTTCTTCAGACTGTAAGAATCTCGACACGAAACGTCACCCATTCCTTGTCTCCAGAGATGCTGCCTGTCCCGCTGAGTTACTCCAGCGTGTCGTGTCTGCCTTCGGTGTAAACCAGCATCTGCAGTTCCTTCCTCCGCACAGGTTGTTTTGGACCATTTGATATGAACTTGTGTGCAAGCCTCTTTCAACCCACTTAATCCTATTAGATTTAACTTCCTTTTGTGAACTATTCTCTGCTTCGTCTGTGCTGGTACCCAGGATACTGGTAAAGCTTTGTGCCACGATCCTGATGTATTTTCGCACTCTCTCACCCACCCGCCCACCCGTCCGCTAACTCTACCCCATGACTGTTTGCACAGGGTGGGTTTATGGTCAGGGAGCTTCAAACCACGGAAACAAGGACAAGGAATGGGTGACATTTCGGGTCGAGACCCTTCTTCAGACTGATGTCAGGGGAGAGGGCGGGACAGAGATAAAATGTAGTCGGAGACAGGAAGACTGGTGGGAGAACTGGGAAGGGGGAGGGGATGGAGAGAGAGAGAGGGAAAGCAGGGACTATCTGAAGTTAGAGAAGTCAATGTTCATACCGCTGGGGTGTAAGCTGCCCAAGCGAAATATGAGGTGCTGTTCCTCCAATTTGCGCTGGGCCTCACTCTGACAATGGAGGAGGCCCAGGACAGAAAGGTCAGGTTGGGAGTGGGGGGGGGAGTTGAAGTGCTGAGCCACTGGGAGCTCAGGTAGGTTTAGACGGACTGAGCGGGGGTGTTCAGCGAAACGATCGCCGAGCCTGCACTTGGTCTCACCGGAAAACAGGAGTCCACACCTGGAGCAGCGGGTGCAGTGTATGAGGTTGGAGGAGGTGCAGGTGAACCTCTGCCTCACCTGGAAAGACTGTCGGGGGTACTTGGACGGAGTTGAGGGGGGAGGTAAAGGGGCAGGTGTTGCATCTCCTGTGGTTGCAGGGGAAAGTACCTGGGGATAGGGTTGCCAAATGTCCTGTATTAACCGGGACATCCCGTATTTTGGGCTAAATTGGTTTCATCGGTACGGGACTGCCCTTGTCCCTTATTAGGCCCAGGGGCCGCTGTAGGCCCGGACACTGTAGGCCCAGGGGCCGCTGTAGGCCCGGACACTGTAGGCCCAGGGGCCGCTGTAGGCCCGGACACTGTAGGCCCAGGGGCCGCTGTAGGCCCGGACACTGTAGGCCCAGGGGCCGCTGTAGGCCCGGACACTGTAGGCCCAGGGGCCGCTGTAGGCCCGGACACTGTAGGCCCAGGGGCCGCTGTAGGCCCGGACACTGTAGGCCCAGGAGCCGCTGTAGGCCCGGACACTGTAGGCCCAGGGGCCGCTGTAGGCCCGGACACTGTAGGCTAGCGGAGTGTGTTCAGGGAGCAGGGCCGAGTGCGTCCGACTAACGGAGGTTGCGTAGCAACCCGCCTCCCGGCCCGGGCGGCTGACGTTGGTGGAGCGGGAGCACGTGGCCGCTGGCTGGGTGAGGTCACGTGGGGCGCGTGGCGGCGACGTCACCTTTTGTCCCTTATTTGGGAGTGAGGAAGTTGGCGGTGGTCTCCAGCATTTTGTGTCTACCTTCGCTTTAAACCAGCATCTGCAGTTCTTTCCTACACAAGGAGTGTGACGTTGGGCCAGAGACCTTTGCTTGCCTCCAGGATGAGGTAGTAGGTTGTATAGTTTAGAATGACACCACGGGAGTTAACTGTACAATCTCCTAGCTTTCCCTGGAGCAGGCCGGATTCATCGAAGAACACAATGCCGTGGCCAACTGTGGAAGGTCCTTGATTCCCAGGAAGAGTTTGGTCACATCTTCGTCATGAGGAAATAGTGGCACAACTTCTCTAAACACAACGAAACTAAACTAAACTAAACTACTGTATATGGACACAAAATGCTGGAGTAACTCAGCGGGACAGGCAGCATCTCTGGAGAGAAGGAATGGGTGGCACTGCGGATCGAGACTAGGGTTGCCAACTGTCCCGTATTAGCCGGGACAACCCGTATTTTGGGCTAAATTGGTTTGTCCCGTACGGGACCGCCCTTGTCCCGTATTAGGCCCGGGGGCCTCTATATGCCGGGACAGTGTAGGTTAACGGGGTGTGTTCGGGGAGCGGGGCTGAGCGTGTTCGCCTAACGGAGGTTGCGTTGTAACCGGCCTCCCGTCCCGGGCGGCCGCCATTGGTGGAGCGGGAGCACGTGGCCGCTGGCTGGGTGAGGTCACGTGGGGCGCGGGGCGGTGACGTCACCTTGTCCTGTAGTTGGGAGTGAGATAGTCGGCAACCCCTAGTCAAGACCCTTCTTCAGATTAATGTCAGGGGAGAGGGAGGTGCCAAGATAAGGAGGTACAAGGTGTGAAAACAGGACAAAGGGGGATGGAGAATAGATCATTGTTAGCTGGGAGAAGTTAACAACAAAGCAAAATGTAGTTGGAGACAGTAAGTCTGGTCGGAGAACTGGGAAGTGGGAGGGATGGAGAGAGAGAGAGAGGGAAAGCAAGGGTCATTTGAAGTTAGAGAAGTCAATGTTCATACCGCTGGGGTGTAAGCTGCACAAGCAAAATATGAGGTGCTGTTCCTCCAATTTACTCTGGGCCTCTCCCTGACAATGGAGGAGGCCCAGGACAGTATACTAACTAGTGTATACTTGTGTATAAAATCATAAGAGGAATAGATTGGGTAGATACACAGAGTCTCTTGCCCAGAGTAGGTGAATCGAGGACCAGAGGACATAGTTTTAGGGAGATGGGGAAAAGATTTAAAAGGAATCTGAGTGGTAACTTTTTCACACAGAGGGTGGTGGGTGTATGGAACGAGCTGCCGGAGGAGGTAGTTGAGGCTGGGACTATCACAACGTTTAAGAAACAGTTAGACAGGCACATGGATAGGACAGGTTTGGAGCGATACGGGCCAAATGCAGGCAGGTGGGACTAGTGTAGCTGGGACAAGTTGGCCGGTGTGGGCAAGTTGGGCCGATGGGCCTGTTTCCACGCTGTGTCACTCTACGATTCTATGACTGTGACCCCAGAAAGAGAGGTAGACACAGAACCTCTGGCATCATCTTGCAGCTTGCAAGTCTTTGGTAGGTTAATTAATAAAGGGTGGCACGGTGGCGCAGCGGTAGAGTTGCTGCCTCGCGGCGCCAGAGACCCGGGTTCGATCCTGACTACGGGTGCTGTCTGCACGGAGTTTGCACGCTCTCCCCGTGACCTGCGCGTGCGTTTTCTCCCACAACTACAGAGACGTGCAGGTTTGAAGGTCAATTGGCTTCTGTAAATTGGCTACAGTGTGTAGGATAGAACTAGTGGGCGGGGGTCAGTGGGCCGAAGGGCCTGTTTCCACGCTGTATCTGTCTACTAAGCTAAGCTAATCTCCATGACTCCAAGTTCCCACCAGCTGAAATTGTATCGCCAAAAATATATTCTCCAGATCTCCCTTTAATGCCTCCATCGCTCGATAGTCTGGTCGTTAATAGATCAATAGGGCTTCTGCTGTTGGAATCTGGAGCTGAAGGTTCCCTCTGTGTCCTGCTCTTGTTGGCTTGTTAGCGGACGTTGGATTTGGTTTAGTTGAGTTTAGAGAGACAGCGCTGAAACAGGCCCTTCGGCCCACCGATTCTGCCCCGACAAGCGATCCACTAGCACTATCCTACCCACACTGGGGACAATTCACGATTTTTGCCGAAGCCAATCAACCTACTAATTCTTTGGAGTGCGGGAGGAAACCGAAGCACCCGGAGAAAACCCACGCGGTCACGGGGAGAAGGTACAAACTCCGCACAAAGAAGCACCCGTAGTCAGGATCGAACCCGGGACTCTGGTGCTGTAAGGCAGCAAGTCTGCCGCTGCGCCACCGTGCCACTGTTGGTGATGTGGGGCAGGGTTGGCCCTGGTCCCCGTGATCTATGACCTGCGGGCTAACAGAAAGCTGGCATTCCACCCCTTGGACAGATACTGATGTCAAGAAGGGAGTGAGGCTCACCATTTATCATATCATATCATATCATATATATACAGCCGGAAACAGGCCTTTTCGGCCCTCCAAGTCCGTGCCGCCCAGCGATCCCCGCACATTAACATTATCCTACACCCACTAGGGACAATTTTTTACATTTACCCAGCCAATTAACCTACATACCTGTACGTCTTTGGAGTGTGGGAGGAAACCGAAGATCTCGGAGAAAACCCACGCAGGTCACGGGGAGAACGTACAAACTCCTTACAGTGCAGCACCCGTAGTCAGGATCGAACCTGAGTCTCCGGCGCTGCATTCGCTGTAAAGCAGCAACTCTACAACTGCGCTACCGTGCCGCCCACGGTAGAGGTCTCACCATCCTCATGTCAAGAGGTGGTCTCGCGACCCCTTCTCTCAAGACAAGGTCTCGCATCCTTCCCTCTCAAGATCTCACCATCCCTATTGCAAGGGGTGTCACATTCCTTCTCACGGGTCTCACCAACCTTTCAAGAGCACGTCTTATCACCATCATCTCAGGAGCGGTCACGGTGGCGCAGCGGTAGAGTCGCTGCCTGACAGCGAATGCAGCGCCGGAGACCCGGGTTCGATCCCGACCACGGGCGCCGTCTGTACGGAGTTCGCACGTTCTCCCCGTGACCTGCGTGGGTTTTCTCCGAGATCTTCGGTTTCCTCCCACACTCCAAAGACGTGCAGGTTTGTAGGTTAATCGGCTTGGTAAATGTAAACATTGTCCCTAGTGGGTGTGTAGGGTAGTGTTAGTGTGTGGGGATCGCTGGACGCGGTGGGCCGAAGGGGCCTGTTTCCGCGCTGTATCTCCAAACTAAACTAAAGCAGGGCTCGCTATCCTTAATCTCAAGAACAGGGCTCACCAGTCTTCTCTCGAGACAAGGTAGGACTTCCCTCTCGAGATCTCACCATCCTTATCTCAAGAGGTGGTCTCACCACCCTTCTCTCAAGTACAGAGTTCATCCCACTAGAGGGGGTCTCAAAAGGAGGTTCACAATGCCTAATCTCTGGACAATTGCTCGCCGCCCTTTCTCAAAGACAACTAGGCATGGTCAATAAATGGAGGCCAGTGTGCGCCAGGTGATCTGGTCTCCCACATTCTAAAGGAGTGTGTGTGTGTTTGCTTCAACACATCCTTTCTTGTCCAATGTAGAAACATGGAAACTTAGAAGATTGGTGCAGGAGTAGGCCATTCGGCCCTTCGAGCCAGCACCGCCATTCAATATGATCACGGCTGATCATCCAGAATCAGTACCCTGTTCCTGCCTTCTCCCCATATCCCTTGATTCCGTTAGCCCTAAGAGCTAAATCTAACTCTCTCTTGAAAACATCCAGTGAATTGGCCTCCACTGCCTTCTGTGGCAGAGAATTCCACAGATTCACAACTCTCTCACAGAAAAAGTTTTTCCTCACCTCAGTCCTAAATTTTTTTAGGAGAGAAGTTCTTTTCAGCCCCACTTTCAAAGACACAGGAGGTGACACAGTGGCACATTTGGTCACGGATTTAAAGCCCTCCTACTAGTTCAGGACCATTGGCCTTGGACAGCTCCCCAGGGCTGAAAGGTCAGACAGCATCTCTGGGGAACATGGATAGGTGACGTTTCACAGAGTGCTGGAGTAACTCAGCGGGTCAGGCAGCATCTGTGGAGAGAAGGAACAGGTGACGTTTTGGGTCGAGACCCTTCTTCACACTCATTTTATCTTTGTTTTATATCTCTCGTTTCCCTCTCTCTCGACTCTCAGTCTGAAGAAGGGTTTCGTTTAGTTAGTTTAGAAATACAGCGCATTTCTGTCCGTCTTTGGAGTGTGGGAGGAAATCGAAGATCTCGGAGAAAACCCACGCAGGTCACGGGGAGAACGTACAAACTCCGTACAGACGGCGCCCGTAGTCGGGATCGAACCTGAGTCTCCGGCGCTGCATTCGCTGTAAAGCAGCAACTCTACCGCTGCGCCACCGTGCCGCCCCGAAACGTCACCCACCCCTTCTCTCCAGAGATGCTGCCTGACCCGCTGAGTTACTCCAGCACTCTGTGAAACGTCACCAATCCATGTTCTCCACAGATGCTGCCTGACCCGCTGAGTTTACTCTGGCTATTGTGCGTCTGCATTTAAACCAGCGTCTGCAGTTCCTTCCCACTTATTGATTTCTGATGTGTTTGGTCTGTTGCAAGAGCTGAAAGGCATCGTGTGAGAGCTGTGATCAATGGCCCTTTGTTGTGAGGAGGCAGAGGGAGGCGTAGAGCGACTGTGAACTGCACCGGTACCACTTGGCTCGGCCGGCTTCCTTCCTGACCTCTGTTGGGGCTGGGTTTCTCCTCGCTCTGACTCTAACCAGCGTGTCAGCAGTGTGGCCCCGGGAGGGGACTGTGGGATGCTGCTCACCTCCGAAGCAGGCGGGGAATGCTGGAGTAACTCAGCGGGTCAGGCAGCGTCTCCGGTGAGAAGGAACGGGTGACATAGAAACATAGAAACATAGACAATAGGTGCAGGAGTAGGCCATTCGGCCCTTCGAGCCTATACGCACCGCCATTTCAATATGATCATGGCTGATCATCCAGCTCAGTATCCCGTACCTGCCTTCTCTCCATACCCCCTGATCCCTTTAGCCACAAGGGCCACATCTAACTCCCTCTTAAATATAGCCAATGAACTGGCCTCAACTACCTTCTGTGGCAGAGAATTCACAGATTCACCACTCTCTGTGTGAAAAAAAACGTTCTCATCTCGGTCCTAAAAGACTTCCCCTTATCCTTTAGCTGTGACCCCTGGTTCTGGCGACCCCTGGTGACATTACGGGTCGGGGGGCCTTCTTCGGACTGAGAGTCGGGGGGGGGGGGGGGGGGGGTGGGGGGAGAGGGAGACACAGGGAGAAGAAGTGTAAGGTTGTAAGGGGGGGGGGTTGCCAACTTCCTCACTCCCAAATAAGGGACAATGGGTGACGCCACTCGCCCCACGCGACCTCACCCAGCCAGCGTCCGCCATTGGTAGAGCGGGAGCACGTGGCCGCTGGCTGGGTGAGGGCGCGAGGGGCGGTGGCGTCACCCTTTGTCCCTTATTTGGGAGTGAGGATGTTGGCAACCCTACTAATAAGGGACGAGGCGGTCCCCGTACCGGACAAAACCAATTCAGCCAAAATACAGGATGTCCCGGCTAATACGGGACAGTTGGCGACCCCAGCAAGGCGCGAAAACGAGACATCAAAGGGGATGCGGTTCATGGGGAGTCTGGGTTAGACAATAGACAATAGGTGCAGTAGTAGGACATTCGGCCCTTCGGGTAAAAAGACCCTAATGGGAGTTATCTACAGGCCCCTCCCTCCCCTCCCCACCCCCCCATCCTTCCCCCTCCCTCCTCCCCCACCCCCCTGTCCCTACCCCTTCCCCTCCCCTCTGGTGTTGGCTCGAAGGGCCAAATGGCCTCCTCCTGCACCTATTGTCTATTGTCCTCCATCTCCCTCAACCCCCCCTTATCCCCTCCCCTCCCCCTCCCTCCCTCCCCTCCCCCATCTCCTCCCCCTCCCCTCCGTACCCCTTCCCCTCCACTCCATCTCTCTCAACCCCCCTTATCCTCCCCTCCCTCACCCCCTCCCTCCCTCCCTTCCTCCCTTCCTCCCCTCCCTCACCCCCTCCCTCCCTCCCTTCCTCCTTCCTCCCTCCTCCCCTCCTCCCTCCCTCACCCCCCAGTCGTTCCCCCTCCCCCCCTACCCATTTCCCTCCACTCCATTCCATCTCCTTCAACCCCCCTTATCCTCCCTCCCTCCCTCCCCCCATCCCCTGCCCCTCCCTCCTCCCCCCATCCCCTGCCCCTCCCTTCCCTGCCCCACCCCCCCTGTCCTTCCCCTCCCCTACCCCCTTTCCCTCCACTCCATCTCCCTCAACCCTCCTTATCCTCCTTCCTCCCCCCTCCCTCCACCCCCCTCCCTCCCTCCCTCCACCCCCCTCCCTCCCTCCACCCCCCTCCCTCCCTCCCTCCACCCCCCTCCCTCCCTCCCTAGGAGATAGATATAAACTTTAAAATGTGAATAACTTTAAAAATATAACTCCGATTTCAATGAAACTTCTCCCGTTAGCACCAAAGGGACGACGGTGAGTAAGGTGGGGCCTAAAAATTGTCGCGCTAATCGTGAACCGTTTTGGCTGTAGTTCTGGAACAAACAAACAAACAAACAAACGAGAGTTTTAGTGTCTAGATAGATGGGCCAAAACGCAGGCAGTCGTGACTAGAGTAGATGGGACATATTGGTCGGTGTGGCAAGTTGGGCGGATGGGCCTGTTTCCACACTGTATGACTTTGTGATTATGATACGTGCCAAACGCAGGCAGGTGGGACTGTTGTAGATGGGGCTATGTAACTGTCATTGAAAGTAGGCATGCAGGTGCAGCAGGCAGTGAAGAAAGCCAATGGTATGTTGGCATTCATAGCGAGGGGATTTGAGTATAGGAGCAGGGAGGTTCTGCTGCAGTTGTACAGGGCATTGGTGAGACCACACCTGGAGTATTGCGTACAGTTTTGGTCTCCTAATCTGAGGAAAGGCATTCTTGCCATAGAGGGAGTACAGAGAAGGTTCACCAGATTGATTCCTGGGATGGCAGGACTTTCATATAGGGCGGCACGGTAGCGCAGCGGTAGAGTTGCTGCTTTACAGCGAATGCAGCGCCGGAGACTCAGGTTCGATCCTGACTACGGGTGCTGCACTGTAAGGAGTTTGTACGTTCTCCCCGTGACCTGCGTGGGTTTTCTCCGAGATCTTCGGTTTCCTCCCACACTCCAAAGACGTACAGTATGTAGGTTAATTGGCTGGGTAAATGTAAAAATTGTCCCTAGTGGTGTAGGATAGTGTTAATGTACGGAATCGCTGGGCGGCACGGACTTGGAGGGCCGAAAAGGCCTGTTCCGACTGTATATATATGATGATGATGATATGAAGAAAGACTGGATAGACTCGGCTTGCAGTCGCTGGAATTTAGAAGATTGAGGGGGGATCTTATAGAAACTTACAAAATTCTTAAGGGGTT
>NC_135964.1:51832146-51865682 GCF_053455715.1 Rhinoraja longicauda | reverse complement strand
AGTGAAACTAGTCGGAGAACTAGAGGGGTGGAGGGATGGAGAGAGAGGGAAAGCAAGGGTCACTTGAAGTTACAAACATAGAAAATAGGTGCAGGAGGAGGCCATTCGGCCCTTCGAGTCAGCACCGCCATTCTATATAATCATGGCTAATCATCCTAAATCAGTACCCCGTTCCTGCTTTCTCCCCATATCCCTTGATTCCGTTAGTCCAAAGAGCTAAATCTAACTCTCTCTTGAAAACATCCAGTTAGTTGGCTTCCACTGCCTTCTGTGGCGGAGAATTCCACAGATTCACAACTCTCTGGCTGAAAAAGGTTTTAGATTTCGATTTAGATTTAGAGATACAGCACAGAAACAGGCCCATCGGCCCACCGGGTCCGCGCCGCCCAGCGATCCCCGCACACTAACACTCTCCTACACACACTAGGGACAATTTTTTTTACATTTGCCCAGTCAATTAACCTACATACCTGTACGTCTTTGGAGTGTGGGAGGAAACCGAAGATCTCGGAGAAAACCCACGCAGGTCACGGGGAGAACGTACAAACTCCGTACAGACGGTGCCCGTAGTCAGGATCGAACCTGAGTCTCCGGCGCTGCATTCGCTGTAAGGCAGCAACTCTACCGCTGGGCCACCGTCCTAAATGGCCTACCCCTTTTACTTAAACTGTGTAACCCCTGGTTCTGGACCCCCCCAACATCGGGAACATTTTACCTGCATCTAGCCTGTCCAATCCCTTAAGAATTTTATATGTTTCTATAAGATCCGAAACTAAAATAAACTTGGAGAACGTACAAACTCCGTACGGACAGCACCTGTAGTCAGGATCGAACCCGGGTCTCTGGTGCCGTGAGGCAGCAACTCTACCGCCGCGCCACCGATTCTTTTTTCCCGATCAGTGAACTCTTCTATGTGTGGAGAGAGTTCAGCAAAAATAATAATTAGATGAGAGAGAGAGAGAGAGAGAAAGAGAGAGAGAGAGAGAGAGAGAGAGAGAGGAGAGAGAGAGAGGGAGAGAGAGAGAGAGAGAGAGAGAGAGAGAGAGAGAGAGAGAGAGAGCAGCGCCCGCCCGCCCGCGGGACAGGCAGAGGTTCTGCTGCCTGAGGTTCCTCGTTATATGGACCAATAGACAATAGGTGCAGGAGGAGGCCATTCGGCCCTTCGAGCCAGCACCACCATTCAATGTGATCATGGCTGATCATTCTCAATCAGTACCCCGTTCCTACCTTCTCCCCATACCCCCTGACTCCGCTATCCTTAAGAGCTCTATCTAGCTCTCTCTTGAATGCATTCAGAGAATTGGCCTCCACTGCCCTCTGAGGCAGAGAATTCCACAGATTCACAACTCTCTAACTGAAAAAGTTTTTCCTCATCTCAGTTCTAAATGGCCTACCCCTTATTCTTAAACTGTGGCCCATTGTTCTGGACTCCCCCAACATTGGGAACATGTTTCCTGCCTCTAACGTGTCCAACCCCTTAATAATCTTATACGTTTCGATAAGATCTCCTCTCATCCTTCTAAATTCCAGTGTATACAAGCCTAGTCGCTCCAGTCTTTCAACATATGACAGTCCCGCCATTCCGGGAATTAACCTGGTGAACCTACGCTGCACGCCCACGAGCAGGCAGGTGGGACTAGTGTAGCTGGGACATGTTAGCCAGGGTGGGCATGTTGGGCCGAAGGGCCTGTTTCCACGCTGCATCTCTCTGTAACTCTATGTTAATCGGCTGATCAATTGCCAAGTCTCGGAACCTGTGCGTTTGTTTCCAGTCCTACATAGGGGTTGCCAACTATCTCACTCCCAAATACAGGACAAGGTGACGTCACCGGCCCGCGCCCCACGTGACCTCACCCAGCCAGGGGGCATGTGCATACACTGTCCGGGCCTACACTCTCTGGGACCTACACTGTCGGGAAGGTAGACACAGATTTTAACCAGCATCTGCAGTTTCTTTCCTACTACATTGACTGGACCCACATTGACTGGGCCTACACTGTCCGAGCCTAGTGTCCGGATCTACAATACCTGTGTGTGTATCTGTGAGTGTGTTTGTGTGTGTGTGTATCTGTGTGAGTGTGTGTGTGTGTGTGTGTGTGTGTATCTGTGAGTGTGTTTGTGTGTGTGTGTATCTGTGAGTGTGTTTGTGTGTGTGTATCTGTGTGTGTGTGTGTGTGTGTGTTTGAGACATGTACACACAGAGACACACCAGACACACACAGGCACATGCACAAAGATACTGACACACTCACGTACTGACACACTCATGCACTGAGTCACTCATGCACACCCATGCACACAGGATGACACACACACACAGACGCACTGACTTGCATGCGCGCACAAACGTGTGTGCACACACATGCACGTACATATGCAGACACACACGCAGACACTCACACGCACCGACAGACATACACATGCAGACACACACGCAGACACACACACTCACACATGCAGACACAAACACATAGACACGCACACACATGCAGACACACACACACACACACAGGCACACACATGCAGACACAAACACATAGACACGCACACACATGCAGACACACACACACACACACAGGCACACACATGCAGACACAAACACATAGACACGCACAGCACACACGCACACACACATACACAGAGCCAGTGTGGGTCAGCTCCCTGCACAATTCCCTGCTTCATCACAGGTGATGGTCAGTCAGCAGCCGGCTAGTTTGGGACAGATATGAGACTGATGTTAATCGTTGGCGCTTGGTCTGGATTCCCACAGGAGGCGGGAGTGAGAGGGGGAGGAGGTGAGAGTGCAGGAGAGGAAGCATTTGATTAAGCTCATTGCAACAGAAACGAAAATATCCTTTTGCACATCCGTCGCAGCCTTGCGTTTGAGCCTCTGAGCCACGGAGAACGGTGGAGGGGAGGCAGCGACAATGAAATGCTTTGCTCCACATCTTTCCCAGTTATTCTCGCGACGTCTTTCTTTTTCCTTTCTTTCCCGCCCCTCTCTGGGAAACGGAGACGCCATTTGCCAGTCACACGCCGCTGCGCGGGCTGTCGAATGCAAGAGCAACGTGCAGGCGGCAAGGCAAGGCAAGGCAAGGCAAGGCATGCAGCGGGCTGGGCTGGGCTGCTTCGCTATGCGGTATTTCGGCAGCAGCGTGTGTGTGTGTGTGTGTGTGTGTGTGCTCTGCACGGCTGCAGACCCGAGTGAGTTGGCAACGTATTCGGCAAGCTTTCATTTTCACAGCATCATTTCTTTAACCGAGACGATGAGGAAGGGGATCGGGACAAAGGGGAATCATTTGTCATCTTGTTTTCCGTACTGTGTCTGTGTGTGCGTGTCTGTGTGTGTGTGTGTCTTATATTAGTGTGTCTCGGTCTGTATGTGTATTTATGTATCTCCTTTTGCTGTCTACCTGTGTGTGTGTGTGTTTCTATATATCTAGTGTCTGTATGTGTGTGTGTGCTTGTATTTATTATATTCATGTACATTCCATCTATTTGTGTCTGCGAGTTTTTGTGCCTCTGTGTGTTGTGTATACGTATATCTACCTGTCTGTGTGTGTGTGTCTATATTTGTATTTGTGTCTGCCCAGTTTGTACCTCTGTGTGTGTGTGTCTATATTGTATTTGTGTCTGCAGTTTGTACCTCTGTGTGTGTGTGTTCTATATTTGTATTTGTACTGTGTGTCTGCCAGTTCGTACCTCTGTTGTGTGTGTGTGATTCTATCTATGTGGCTCTGTGTGTGTATCTGTAGTTGTATTTATGTATGCGTCCGTCTAACTGCGTGTCTGCCACTTTGTGTCTGTGCGTGTTTTTATCTTTGTGTCTGATGTGTGCGTTAGTTTGTGTATGTATTTATCAATGTGCCCTCGTCTTTGATGGTCTGTATGTTTCTATACTTGTGTGTGTATCCTTGTGTGTCTATATATATGTGTGTGTGTGTGTGTATATATGTGTGTGTGTATGTGTGCGTATATATGTGTGTGTGTGTATATATATATATATATGTGTGTGTGTGTGTGTATATATATTTATGTGTGTGCGTGTGTATATATGTGTCTATGTGTGTGCGCTGTATGTATTTGCATTAATGCGTGTTCGTCTGTGTAAATGTGTGTGTCTGTGTGTTGCTACTTTTCGGTGCATGCATACGTGTATCTACGGGCCTGTGTGTGTGGGTGTGGGTGTGTGTGTCTCTGTCTGTGTCTGTGGCTCTGTGTGTTTTTCATCTCAATGTCGAAGAGAAAAGATGCAGCCAATATTGATCTGTAATGCATTGGAAGACAGACTAATGATTTGACAAAGGCAGGCGTGATTCCCAAGGGTTGGCGTTTAGCTGCCATACTGCAGTGAAATAGTCAGTCTGTCTGCCTCTGTCTCTCGCTCTCTCTCTCTCTCTCTCTCTCTCTCTCTCTCTCTCTCTCTCTCCCCCTCCGAATAATGGCACAAACTCACAGCTCACCCCTCTGGTATCGTACCACCGTGTTTACAATGTGCCGAGAGAGAGAGAAGCTGCTTCTGTAAGCAAATGATCTCAAAACGGGGTAACCCAGTTTCAGGTGAGGAGGTGCAGGCGCGTGGGCGTGGGTGGGTGGGCGTGCGTGGGTGTGGGTGTGCGTGCGTGGGTGTGCGTGCATGGGTGTGCATGCGTGTGTTTGCATTTGTGTTAACGCCTTAGCATGTGCAAATGCAAGTGTGTGTGTGTGCAGGAGCTTGCGTGTCTGGGTATGCGCGTGTGTATCTTTGTGCGTGTGCATGCGTCCTTGTAATTATGAGTGAGCGCGTGTATAGACGTGTGTATGCGTGCATGCATGCATATTTGCGATTGCATGCGCATGTGGGCGCAACTCTGTGTGTGTGAACACCCATACCTTTTGTCCATAGTTGCATATGTGTATGCACATGTGTGTGTGCATGCACATGTGTGTGTGCACGTGTGTGTTTGCAAGCATGTGCACGTGTGCATGTGTGCATGTATCTGTGTTTGTACATGTGTGCATGCATGTGTGTGCGTGTGTGCATACGCAGGTGTGTTTGCATGTCCATGCACATGTGTAACTAGTCGGTTGTCTTGCTGTTGTCCGTTGGGCTGCAGGCGGTGCTCCTGGCGGTACTAGAGTGCGGGCATGCCGTGCGGGCGGGCGTGAAGAACGTCGCCCATCACCCTCTCAACCCCCCCGGCAGCCCGTCCCACAGCGGGGGCAAGGGAACCGAGAAGATAGCGAGCGGTGGGCTGGGGTCACAGCAACCCCTGTCTCTGAACACCTCATCAATGGGGAGCACGACGAGGGAAGTCACAGGGCCCCTGGCTGGGGGCCGGGCTGCCCACACGGACCGTGTCACCTGCAGCAAACCCACGCTGGCTGCACGCCTTCCAAACTCCAGTGTCAACGATTAAACTTTCAATCTATACATGCTCGCCATCCAGGGTTGGGAAGGAATGGAATGGGAGGGGAGGCGGAGGGGGGGTCAGTGGGAAGTCCGTGGGGAAGGTTGGAAGGGGATGGAGCGGGAAGACGTTAGTTAGGGGGACATCGGATTGCGGGGGTTGGGCGAGTTAGGGGTGGGGCGGAGCGGGGAATGTCCAGCAGGTACAGGTGGGAGGGCTGGGAAGAAGGAACGGCAGGAGATAACGGACAGGAAAGGTTTAGAGGGATGTGGGCCAATTGGGAACAGCTTAGATCGGGGCATCTGGGTCGGCAGGGACTAGTTGAGTGGACAGGCCTGTTTCCGCGCTCAGTTTTGTTTAGGGATACTGCGTGGAAGCCGGCCCCTTGGCCCACCGAGTCCGCGCCCGACCGGCCCATCGCCCCGTACACCAGTTCTATCCGGCACCGTAGGGATATTGTACAGAAGACCTGCAAACCTGCACGTCTTTGGAATGTGGGAGGAAACCGGAGCACCACAGTTTAAGAATAAGGGGTCGGCCATTAGAACGGAGACGAGGAAATACATTTTCAGTCAGAGAGTTGTGAATCTGTGGAATTCTTTGCCTCAGAAGGGCAGTGGAGGGCCAATTCTCTGAATGCATTCAAGAGAGAGTTAGATAGAGCTCTTAAGGACAGTTGAAAGGCCTGGATAGAGTGGATGTGAGAGGATGTTTCCATTAGTGGAGAGTCTAGGACCAGAAGGTCACAGCCTCAGAAATAAAGGACGTTCATTTAGGAAGGAGATGAGGAGGAATTTCTTTAGTCAGAGGGTGGTGAATATGTGGAATTCTTTGCTGTGTGAGGCCAAGTCAGTGAATATTTTTAAGGCTGAGATAGATAGATTCTTGATTGGAACGGGTGTCAGGGGGTTATGCGAGAAGGCAGGAGAATGGGGTGGTGGGAGGGAGAGATGAGATCAGCCATGATTGAATGGCAGAGTAGACTTGATGGGCCGAATGGCCTAATTCTGCTCCTATCCTTATGCCTTATGAATCTAAGAGGTTAAAGGCAGAGGTGGATAAGGTTCTTTGCTGTTAATGTCTGTCTAACATGGTGTTGGGGGAGGGGGGAGGGGGGGTTGGTTAAGAAGATTCACTCAGTGGCAGAGGGTACTATGTGTACCATGGACGATTGTGGACCTTCTCCCCAGTCCCTGAGACCCCTACTTGTTGAGTCCGGTCCACATTCAAATACACAAGTTAGGTTCTTGGGATCTGGCGAAGGTTCTTGACCATCTAAACCGGCCAACGAGCCCACCACGACCCAACAAGGAGCAACCCGATACGTCGGTCTGAAGAAGGGTCTCGGCCCGAAACGTCCCCCGTTATCTTCTCTCCAGGGATGTTGCCTGACCCGCTGAGTTACTCCAGCATTTTGTGATACCTGTGGATGGAGAGGTAGGGTTGCCAACTTCCTCGCTTCCAAATAAGGGACAAAGGGTGACGTCACCGCCCCGCGCCCCACGTGACCTCACCCAGCCAGCGGCCACGTGCTCCCATTCCGCCAATGGCGGGCCTGCCCGGTCTGGTGGGAGGCGGTTTGTTACGCAACCTCCGCTAGGCGACGCCCGGGCCTCCTGGCCTTCACTGTCTGACAATAGACAATAGGTGCAGGAGGAGGCCATTCGGCCCTTCAAGCCAGCACCACCATTCAATGTGATCATGGCTGATCATTCTCAATCAGTACCCCGTTCCTGCCTTCTCCCCATACCCCCTGACTCCGCTATCCTTAAGAGCTCTATCTAGCTCTCTCTTGAATGCATTCAGAATCTAGCTCTCTCTTGAATGCATTAATTCAAGCCTAGTCTGGGCCTACAGCAGCCCCCGGGCCTACAGTGTCCAGGCTTACAGCGCCGCTGCGGCCTACAGTGTCCGGGCCTACAGTGTCCGGGCCTACAGTGTCCCGGGCCTACAGTGTCCGGGCCTACAGCGCCCCTCCAACCCCCCCACCCCCCACCGGACCTAATATGGGACAAGGGCGGGTCCCGTGCGGACAAACCAATTTAGCCCAATATACAGGATGTCCCGACTAATACGGGACAGTTGGCAACCCTAATTACACTCCATCAGCAGCCCGTAGGCCCAATCAATGGAATTCATTGCCACAGACGGCGGTGGAGGCCAGAACTGGTAACAAAACTGCAGATGCTGGTTTACACTAAAGATAGACAAAAAAAGTGCTGGAGTAACTCAGGGGTCAGGCAAGCATCTCCGGAGAAAAGGGAACAGGTGACGCCACTCGGATATCATCCCGTGTCCATTTGGTCACAGCCTCAGAATGAAAGGACTTACCTTTAGGAAGGAGATGAGGAGGAACTTCTTTAGTCAGAGGGCGGTGAATCTGTGGAATTCTTTGCACAGACGGCTGTGGAGGCCAAGTCAGTGGGTATTTGTGAAGCAGAGATTGACGGATTCTTGATCAGTGGTGGGTGTCTGGGATATGGGGAGAAGGCAGGAGAATGGGGTTAGGAGGGAGAGATAGATCAGCCGTGATTGGGTGGCGGGGTAGACTTGATGGGCCGAATGGCCTAGTTCTGCTCCCATGACTCGTGAACTTATGAGCCATTTAACAATAGACAATAGGTGCAGGAGTAGGGCCATTCGGCCCTTCGAGCCAGCACCGCCATTGTGATCATGGCCGATCGTCCCCAATTCAGTAACCCGTGCCTGCCTTCTCCCCATATACCCCCTGACTCCGCTAGCCCCTAGAGCTCGATCCAACTCTCTCTTAAATTCATAGGAGCAGAATTAGGCCATTCGATGAGACTAGAGCTGAACTGATAAAGAAAAATACAGAAATGTACCATTAATATTATGAAACGTTTCATAAGGTCATAAGTAATAGGAGCAGAATTAGGCCATTCGGCCCATCAGGTCTACTCTGCCATTTCCAATCATGGCTGATCTATCTCTCCCTCCTGACCCCATTCTCCTGCCTTCTGCCCATAACCTCTGACACCTGTACCAATCTTGACCTCCACAGCCTTCTGTGGCGAAGAATTCCACAGATTCACCACTGTCTGACTAAAGAAATTTCTCCACCTCTCCTTCCTTAAAGGACGTTTAATGCAAGGTAAGTTCCGATCAAAGATAGTCCGAGGGTCCCTGATGAGGTACATAGTAGTTTCGGGATGTTCTCTAGTTGGTGATAGGAAAATTCATTTGCCTGATCACTGCTGGGAAGAAACTGTCTCTGAATGTGCAGGCAGATAGGAGTTGCTTTTGGCATCATGTTCAGCCATAGCATCGTGGCTAGGTGTTGCCAACTTTCTCACTGCCAAATAAGGGGACAAAAGGTGACGTCACCGCCCCCGCGCCCCATGTGACCACACCCCAGCCAACGGCCACGTGCTCCCGCTCCACCAATGGCGGGCCGCCCGGGCCGGGAGGCGGGTTGCTAGGCAACCTCCGTTAGGCGGCGCCCGGGCCCTCCGGTCCTACACTGTCCGGGCCTACAGTGTCCGGGCCCTACACTGTCCGGGCCTACAGTGTCCAGGCCTACAGGAGACCCCCGGGCCTACAGTGTCTGGGCCTACAGTGTCTGGGCCTACAATGTCCGGGGCCTACAGTGTCCGGGCCTATAGTGTCCAGCACGCCACCGGACTTATTACGGGGCAAGGGCGGTCCCCTTACGAGACAAACCAATTTAGCCCAATATACGGGATGTCCCGGCTAATACGGGACAGTTGGCAAGCCTAATCGTGGGCCAAGGTTCTTCTGTCTCTGCCTGCATCAGGGTTGAAGTCTCTCGTAAATGTAATGATTGAAACTTCAAAGTGATCTAGGCCCTGCGCTGATGAGAATTGGGCGGCACGGTGGCGCAGCGGGTAGAGTTGCTGCCTCACAGCGCCAGAGACCCGGGTTCCATCCAGACTAAGGGTTTTGTCTGTCCGGTGTTTGTACGTTCTCCCCGTGACTGCGTGGGATTTCTCCGGGTGCTTCGGTTTCCTCCCACGCTCCAAAGACGTGCAGGTTTGTAGGTTAATTGGCTTGGGTTTGTATACTTGGTGTATGTGTAAATTGTCCCTAGTGTGTGTAGGCTTGTGTTAATGTGCGGGGATCGCTGGTCGGCCCAGACTCGGTGGGCCGAAGGGCCTGTTTCCGCGCTGTATCCTCTAAAACTAAAAAAACACACTGTCCCATCACATGCCTTGGCTTACATCAAACACGTGCAAATCAAAACCACCCAGAGAAGGGGAGGAGAAAGATACTGAGGTTGGACAAGCAGCCAGGATCGAAGGGCCAAATGGCCTCCCCCTGCACCTATTTCCAATGTTTCTACGTTTAACAAAGCTATCTCAGTACGGTCCACAGCAGGGGAGATTAAAAGGGGGCAAGACAAGGGCGAGGTTTGTGGCAAGGCAGATTACAGAGAGGGAAGGGTGATGCTTCTAAGAAGATTAGAGAGAGAAGGAAGTCTTGGGAAGGATGAGGAGGGATTCTTAAAAGCCCTGGTGTGACCAGAGGTCTCGGAGACGATGGGTGACGAGGACTGTCATATGAGGAACGACTGGAAAGACTGGGCTTTTATTCACTGGAGTTTGGAAGGATGAGAGGGGATCTTATAGAGACTTACAAAATTATTAAAAAAAGGACTGGAAAAGCTGGATGCAGGAAAAATGTTTCCAATGTTGGGGGAGTCCAGAACCAGGGCCATGCAGTCTAGAATAAAGGGGAGGCCATTTAAAACTGAGGTGAGAAGGAACCTTTTCACCCAGAGAGTTGTGAATCTGTGGAATTCTCTGCCACAGAGGGCAGTGGAGGCCGATTCACTGTATGATTTAAAGGAGAGTTAGATAGAGCTCTAGGGGCTAGCGGAATCAGGGGATATGGGGTGAAAGCAGGCACGGGTTACTGATTGTGGACGATCAGCCATGATCACAATGAATGGCGGTGCTTGACTCGAAGGGCCAAATGGCCTCCTCCTGCACCTATTTTCTATGTTTCTTTGTGATTGTATTTTTCCGTTCATGATTTCCCCCGAAAATTCAATCCTTTGTGATTATCTTGGGTGATGGTTGTCACCAATAAAACCATCTTCCTGCCATCTCGTGATCCATCACCCTCATCCAGTCTGAGGAAGGGCCTCGAACCGAAACGTCACCCGTTCCTTCTCTCCACAGATGCTGCCTGACCCGCTGAGTTACTCCAGCATTTCTGTGTCTACCAGCATCTGCAGTTTTTTCCCCTTACACTGGGGATGTCCAGTTCAGTTGCTGGTTTAACTGAAGATAGGCACAAAATGCTCGGAAAGAGTGGATGTGGAGAGGATGTTTCCACTAGTGGGAGAGTCTAGGACCAGAGGCACAGCCTCAGAATTAAAGGACGTTCTTTTAAGGAAGGAGATGAGGAGGAATTTCTATAGTCAGAGGACAGTGAATCTGTGGGAATTCATTGCCACAGACGGCTGTGGAGGCCACAAGTCATGTGGATATGTTTAGAGGCAGAGAACAGATAGATTCTTGATTAGTGCGGGGTGTCAGGGGAGAAGGCAGGACAATAGACAATAGGTGCAGGAGGAGGCCAATCGGCCCTTCGAGCCAGCATCGCCATTCAATGTGATAATGGCTGATCATTCTCAATCAGTACCCCGTTCCTGCCTTCTCCCCATACCCCCTGACTCCGCTATCCTTAAGAGCTCTATCTTGAAAGCATTCAGAGAATTGGCCCTCCACTGCCTTCTGAGGCAGGGAATTCCACAGATTTACAACTCTCTGACCTGAAAAGGGTTTTCCTCATCTCCGTTCTAAATGGCCTACCCCTTATTCTTAAACTGTGGCCCCTGGTTCTGGACTCCCCCAACATCGGGAACATGTTTCCTGCCTCTAACGTGTCCACACCCCTTAATAATCTTATACGTTTCAATAAGATCCCCTCTCATCCTTCTAAATTCCAGCGTGTACAAGCCCAGCCGCTCCAGTCTTTCAACGTACGACAGTCCCGCCCATTCCGGGCTGGGGTTAGGAGAGAGAGATAGATCAGCCGTGATTGAATGGCGGAGTAGGCTCGATGGGCCGAATGGCCTAATTCTGCTCCTGTCACTTACGACATAAAGAGCTGGGAGTAACTCAGCGGGTCAGGCAGCATCTCTGGACAAAGGGAGGACAATGGTTAATCGATCTTGCGGACTGACCAAGGCCGCTCCCTCTCCCCCTCTCTCCCTCCCTCTCTCTCTCTCCCTCTCTCTCCTCCCTCTCTCTCTCTCTCTCTCTCTCCCTCCCTCTCTCTCCCTCCCTCTCTTGGTTCTTGCTGGGGAAGCAGAGTTACTCCTTTAGTCACCACCTTAACGCTCGATAAAGGATCACACAGCACGCCGCCCACAGCAACAACAAAAAATCTCAGCAAGAACAAAAGACCAAAGAAGATTAATGGGCCGGCAACTCAGTCATTTGTTCCATTTCAAAAAAAGAAATATGTATGTCACGCGATTTTTTTTAAAAACAAAATTTATTTCTGTGCCTCCGAGAGGAATTGGGTGTGTGGGAAAAGGTAATATGCCCTTCCCTCCCCTCTATCCCCCCTCCCCTCCATCTCCCACCCCCTCTATCCCCGCAACCCCTCCATCTCCCACCCCCTCTATCCCCCAACCCCCCTTATCCCCCCCTCCCCTCCATCTCCACCCCCCTTTATCTCCCACTCCCCCTCTATCCCCCACCCCCCCCCTCGATCCCCTCCATCTCCTCCTCCCCTCCATCTCCCCCTCCTCTATCTCCCCCCCCTCCCCTCTATCTCCTCCCTCCATCTCCCACCCCCCCTCTAATCTCCCACCCCCTATCTCCCACCCCCCCTTATCCTCACCCCTCCCTCAATCCCCCCCCCTCTATCTCCCTCCCCTCCCCTCTAATCCCCCTCCCCTCTCCCACCCTCCCCCTCTCTCTCCCCCCTCTCCCACCACCCCTTTATCCTCTATCCCCCCTCCCCTCTCTCTCCCACCCTCCCCTCTATCCCCCTCCCCTCTCCCACCCTCCCCTCTATCCCCCTCCCCTCTCCCACCCTCCCCTCTATCCCCCTCTCTCTCCCACCCCTCCCCTCTATTCCCCCTCCCCTCTCTCTCCCACCCTCCCCTCTAACCCCCCCTCCCCTCTACCCCCCCCCCTCCCCTCTACCCCCCCCTCCCCTCTATCCCCCCTCCCCTCTATCCCCCCCGCCCTCCCCTTTCTCTCCCGCCCTCCCCTCTAACCCCCCTCCCCTCTAACCCCCTCTCCCCTCTATTCCCCCTCCCCTCCATCTCCCCCCTCTCTCCCGCCCTCCCCCTCTACACCCCCTCCCCTCTAACCCCCCCTCCCTCTATCCAACCCTTCCCTCTAACCCCCCTCCCCTCTATCCACCCCTCCCCTCTATCCAACCCTCCCCTCTAACCCCCCTCCCCTCTATCCAACCCTCCCCTCTAACCCCCCTCCCCTCTACCCCCTCTCCCCTCTATCCCCCCTTCCCTCCATCTCCCCCCTCTCTCCCGCCCTCCCCTCTACACCCCCTCCCCTCTAACCCCCCTCCCCTCTACCCCCCTCTCCCCTCTATCCCCCCCCTCCCCTCCATCTCCCCCCCTCTCTCCCGCCCTCTCCCCTCTACACCCCCTCCCCTCTAACCCCCCTCCCCTCTAACCCCCCTCCCCTCTATCCCCCCTCCCCTCTATCCCCCCCCTCTCTCTCCCACCTCCCTCCCCTCTATCCCCCCTCCCCTCTATCCCCCCTCTCTCCTCCCCACCCTCCCCTCTATCCCCCCTCCCCTCTATCCCCCCCTCCCTCTCTATCCCCCCTCTCTCTCCCACCCTCCCCTCTATCCCCCCTCCCCTCTATCCCCCCCTCCCCTCTATCCCCCCCCCCTCTCTCTCCCACCCTCCCCTCTATCCCCCCTCCCCTCTATCCCCTCCCCTCTCCATCCCACCCACCCTCCCATCTCTCTCCCCTCAGTCCCTCCCACACGTTCCAGAGGAGAGACACACATTGGATTTGGAGGATATCGGTCTTGAGGAGACGGGTTAAGGATCCCAAGTCTTCACCTCGAGACAGAGGGAGTGGGAGGGAATGTGGGGGAGGGGGGGGGGGGAGAGGGGGCTGGAGATGGAGAGTGGGGAAGAACGGGGGAGTGGGGGAGAGGAGAGGCTGGGGGAGGGAGGAGAGGGGGAGATGGAGGGAGGAGAGGCAGGGGAGAGGAGAGGGGGAGATGGAGAGAGGGGGGAGGATAGGGGTAGAGGAGGGAGGGGAGGCGAGGGAGATGGAGAGAGGAGAGGCGGGGGAGAAGAGAGGGGGGAGATGGAGAGAGGACAAGAGGGGGGGAGTGGGAGAGGGGGCAGATGGAGAGGGGGAGAGATGGGGGAAAGGAGAGGGGGAGATGGAGAGAGGAGAGGCGGGAGGGGTGGGAGATGAAGAGAGGAGAAGAGGGGGAGTGGGGGAGAGGAGAGGGGGAGAAATGGGGGAAAGGAGAGGGGGGACATGGAGAGAGGGCAGAGGTGAGGGGGGAGATGGAGTCAGTTGAAGGGGAGAGTTGGGAGGGGAGATGGAGAGGAGGGGGGTAGAGAAGGAGAGAGAAGGGGGGATGGTGAGGGAGAGATAGAAAGGGGGGTGGGAGGGTGAGGTGGCGAGAGGAGGGAGAGAGAGGAGAGAGCGTGCGGGTTGAATTCTTAGCGAGGGAGATATTAGCAATTCTATCGTCATTGCTTGCAGGCAAACCAGACAAATTCATTAACTGCTGTCTGAGCTACCGTCAGAGGCTGTGCTGCAGGAGAACAGAATACCCAAGGGCAGTAACACACGTACACACCTCTGTCTTAACATCCAGCGCTATGATTTTTCTTCCCGGCTATTTCTTTTACCCTGACGTTTGCCCTCGGGCACCGTATGTATCCGTATTACTGCACCTGTCAATAGGTGCAGGAGGAGGCGATTCGGTCCTTCGAGCCAGTACGCACCGCCATTCAATGTTATCATTGCTGATCATTCTCAATCAGTACCCGTTCCTGCCTTCTCCCCATACCCCCTGACTCCGCTATCCTTAAGAGCTCTATCTAGCTCTCTCTTGAATGCATTCAGAGAATTGGCCTGCAACTGCCTTCTGAGGCAGAGAATTCCACAGATTCACAACTCTCTGACTGAAAAGGTTTTTCCTCATCTCAGTTCTAAATGGCCTACCCCTTATTCTTAAACTGTGGCCCCTGGTTCTGGACTCCCCCAACACTGGGAACATGTTTCCTGCCTCTAACGTGTCCAACTCCTTAATAATCTTATACGTTTCGATAAGATCTCCTCTCATCCTTCTAAATTCCAGTGTATACAAGCCTAGTCGCTCCAGTCTTTCAACATGTGGAATGTGGGATAACACAAAAAGTAGTGTGAACGGCTGATCGATGTTTGACGTTGACTCAGTGGAATGAGGGCCTGTTTTCATGCATATATATATATTCCCAGAACCCAGGGCCACACAGTCTAAGAATAAAGGGGGAGGCCATTTAAAACTGAGGTGAGAACAAACTTTTTCACCCAGAGAGTTGTGAATTTAGACAATAGGTGCAGGAGGAGGCCATTCAGCCCTTCGAGCCAGCACCACCATTCAATGTGATCATGGCTGATCATTCTCAATCAGTACCCCCGTTCCTGCCTTCTCCCCATATCCCCTGACTCCGCTATCCTTAAGAGCTCTATCCAGCTCTCTCTTGAATGCATTCAGAGAATTGGCCTCCACTGCCTTCTGAGGCAGTGAATTCCACAGATTTACAACTCTCTGACTGAAAAAGTTTTTCCTCATCTCCGTTCTAAATGGCCTACCCCTTATTCTTTATTTGTGGAATTCTCTGCCACAGAAGGCAGTGGAGGCCAATTCACTGGATAAACTTAAAAGAGATATAAGAAAATAACTGCAGATGCTGGTACAAATCGATTTATTCACAAAATGCTGGAGTAACTCAGCAGGTCAGGCAGCATCTCGGGAGAGAAGGAATGGGTGACGTTTCGGGTCGAGACCCTTCTTCAACTTAAAAGAGAGTCAGATAGAGCTCTAGGGCTAGTGGAACCAAGGGATATGGGGAGAAGGCAGGCACGGGTTACTAATTGTGGATGATCAGCCATGATCACGATGAATGGCGGTGCTGGCTCGAAGGGCCGAATGGCTTTTTCCTGAACCTATTTTCTACGTTTCTATCTCTAAACTAATTCACTTGGTCTCTTGCCCAGAAGAGGGGAAGCAAGATCCAGAGGACACAGGTTTAAGGCGAGGAAGGAAACATTTAATAGAAATCTGATAATTTGGTGCATTAAATCTCGAAATATTAATCTTCTGCATGCCCCTGCCCTGTGTGGCTCGATCACTCTGTGTTGGCGGATGTAATACAGAAGGTCGGGTTCCACCGCGCTGGTGATGGACGTTTGTCTGGCACCTTGTACCAGAGGTTAGACACAAAATGCTGGAGTAACTCAGCGGGACAGCAGCATCTCTGGAGAGAAGGAATGGGGGACGTTTCGGGTCGAGTCTGAAGAAGGATTTCGACCCGAAACCACACCCATTTCTTCTCTCCAGAAATGCTGTCTGTCCCCATAGGATCAGAAGATCATAAGTGATCGAAGATCATAAGTGGTATCAAGGATATGGGGAGAAGTTGGGGTACAGGCTACTGATTGTGGACGATCAGCCAGCCATGATCACAATGAATGGCGGTGCTGGCTCGAAGGGCCGAATGGCCTGCTCCTGCACCATTTTCTATGTTTATGTTTCTATAGGAGTAGAATTAGGCCATTCGGCCCGTCAAGTCTACTCCGCCATTCAATCATGGCTGATCTATCTCTCCCTCCCAACCCCATTCTCCTGCCTTCTCCCCGAAACCTCTGACACCCGCACTGATCAACAATCTATCTGTCTCCGCCTTAAATATATCCACTGACTTGGTTTCCACAGCCTCCTGTGGCCATGAATTCCACAGATTTAACACCCTCTGACTAACGAAATTCCTCCTCGCCTCCTTCCTAATGTAACGTCCTTTAATTCTGAGGCTGTAACCTCTGGTCCTAGACTCTCCCACCAGTGGAAACATCCTCTCCACACCCTCTCTGTCCGAGACCCTTTCGAGACCCTTCTTCACGACCCGAGACGTCCCCCGTTGATTTTCTCCAGGAACGCAACCCGTCCCACTCAGCTACTCCTGCTTTTTTCATTTTCAAAGTAAGCATGCAGGTACAGCAGGCAGTGAAGAAAGCCAATGGAATGTTGGCCTTCATAACAAGAGGAGTTGAGTATAGGAGCAAAGAGGTCCTTCTGCAGTTGTACAGGGCCCTAGTGAGACCGCACCTGGAGTACTGTGTGCAGTTTTGGTCTCCAAATTTGAGGAAGGATATTCTTGCTATTGAGGGCGTGCAGCGTAAGTTTTACTAGGTTAAGTCCTGGAATGGCGGGACTGTCGTATGTTGAAAGACTGGAGCGACTAGGCTTGTATACACTGGAATTTAGAAGGATGAGAGGAGATCTTATCGAAACGTATAAGATTATTAAGGGGTTGGACACGTTAGAGGCAGGAAACATGTTCCCAATGTTGGGGGAGTCCAGAACAAGGGGCCACAGTTTAAGAATAAGGGGTAGGCCATTTAGAACGGAGATGAGGAAAAACTTTTTCAGTCAGAGAGTTGTGAATCTGTGGAATTCTCTGCCTCAGAAGGCAGTGGAGGCCAATTCTCTGAATGCATTCAAGAGAGAGCTAGATAGAGCTCTTAAGGATAGCGGAGTCAGGGGGTATGGGGAGAAGGCAGGAACGGGGTACTGATTGAGAATGATCAGCCATGATCACATTAAATGGCGGTGCTGGCTCGAAGGGCCGAATGGCCTCCTCCTGCACCTATTGTCTATTGTTTTGTGTCTATCTTTTGTATCGGAGGTTATTCAGTCGAGGTAGACAGAGCTTAGACGCACTCAGTCACCTGAGGATTACTAGCACCTCCTACATAAATCATAGCCTTGACATCCCCTGCATCTGCAGAGGCCGGGCTGAATGAAAATCAATTGAATCTACCAATTGCGTAAAATGCTGAATTTAGTTCTGTCTCTCGTTTTGCAGTGGGCCTGATCTCCATTTCCCCCCCTCCCCTTCGTTCACTGGAAAGTTGATGCTGAATTAGTTTGGTTTATAGAAACATCACGGAAACAGGCCCTTCGGCCCACCGGGTCCGTGCCGACCTGCGATCCCCGCACATTAACACCATCCCACACACACACACGAGGGACAATTTTTACATTTAACCGAGCCAATTAACCTACAAACCTGCACGCCTCTGGAGTGTGGGAGGAAACCGAAGATCTCGGAGAAAACCCACGCAGGTCATAGAAAATAGGTGCAGGAGTAGGCCATTCGGCCCTTCGAGCCTGCACTGCCATACAATATGATCATGGTTGATCATCCAGCTCAGTATCCTGTACCTGCCTTCTCTCCATACCCCCTGATCCCTTTAGCAAAAAGGGCCACATCTAACTCCCTCTTAAATATAGCCAATGAACTGGCCTCAACTACCTTCTGTGGCAGAGAATTCCACAGACTCACCACTCTCTGTGTGAAAAAATGTTTTCTCATCTCGGTCCTAAAAGACTTCCCCCGTTTGTACGGGGAGAACGTACAAACTCCGTACAGACAGCGCCCGTAGTCGGGATCGAACCTGGATCTCCGGCGCTGCATTCGCTGTAAGGCGGCAACTCTACCGCTGCGCCACCGTGCCCGCCCTGAAAGACCGAGTTTAAAAAACGCCTTGAGTCATGGATTCTAGTTTGTAAAAAAAAATTCAAATGTTCTCATCGTCAGTGGAAGCCAATTCTCTGAATGCATTCAAGAGAGAGCTAGATAGAGCTCTTAAGGATAGCGGAGTCAGGGGGTATGGGGAGAAGGCAGGAACGGGGTACTGATTGAGAATGATCAGCCATGATCACATTGA
The DNA here is from genome assembly GCF_053455715.1 of Rhinoraja longicauda. NCBI lineage: Eukaryota > Metazoa > Chordata > Chondrichthyes > Rajiformes > Arhynchobatidae > Rhinoraja > Rhinoraja longicauda. Next base: position 51,847,354 of record NC_135964.1, on the reverse strand, counting down.
ATGGTGGCACTGGCTCGAAGGACCGAATGGCCTACTCCTGCATCTATTGTCTATTGTCTATTCCTATTTAAACTTTTCCCCTTCACCTTAAACCAATGTCCTCTGGTCCTCGATTCACCTACTCTGGGCAAGAGTCTGCCCGATCTATTCCTCTCATGATTTTATACACCTCTGTAAGATCACCCTTCATCCTCCTGCGCTCCAAGGAATAGAGACCAAGCCTACTCAACCTCTCCCTATAGCTCAGACCCTTTAGTCCTGGCAACATCCTCGTCAATCTTCTCTGTACCCTTTCCAGCTTGACAACATCTTTCCTATAACATGGTGCCCAGAACTGAACACAATACTCTAAACGCGTTCTCACCAACGTCTTATACAACTGCAACAATAGACAATAGGTGCAGGAGGAGGCCATTCGGCCCTTCGAGCCAGCACCGCCATTCAATGTGATCATGGCTGATCATTCTCAATCAGTACCCCGTTCCTGCCTTCTCCCCATACCCCCTGACTCCGCTATCCTTAAGAGCTCTATCTAGCTCTCTCTTGAATGCATTCAGAGAATTGGCCTCAACTGCCTTCTGAGGCAGAGAATTCCACAGATTCACAACTCTCTGACTGAAAAAGTTTTTCCTCATGACCTCCCAACTTCTACACTCAATACTCTGACTGATGGAGGCCAATGTACCAGAAGACTTTTTGACCACCTTATCTACCTGTGACTCGACCTTCAAGGTCACCTAGATCCTCTCCCATTAACAATCAGCAAGGGTACGTAACACCACAATGTCAACAACTACCTCGGACTGACCATCGGGCTTGTGTGTACAAAGCTGCATTGAGTTTGACAGCCTGTACTCGCTGGAGTTTAGAAGGATGAGGGGGAACCCCATTGAAACTTACCAAACAGTGAAAGGCCTGGGTAGGGTGGATGTGGAGAGGATGTTTCCACTAGTGGGATAGTCCAGGAATAGAGGCCGCAGCCTCAGAAATAAAGGACGTTCCCTGAGGAAGATGAGGTGGAATTTCTTTAGTCAGAGGGCGGTGAATCTGTGGGATTCTTTGCCACAGACGGCTGTGGAGGCCAAGTCAGTGGATATTTTTAAGGCAGAGATAGATAGATTCTTGATTAGTGCGGGTGTCAGGGGTTATGGGGAGAAGGCAGGAGAACGGGGTTGGGAGGGAGAGATAGATCAGCCATGATTGAACGTCGGAGTAGACTCGATGGGCCGAATGGCCTAATTCTGCTCCTATCACAAATGACCTTATGAAACGTTTCATAATATTAATGGTACGTTTCTTTGTTTTTCTTTATCAGTTCAGCTCTAGTCTCATCGAACGACATGCGTACCCATAAAAAGAATGCACCGCTCCTCTCCAGAGGACAGAGACCACGGCTGGTGTAGTCTTCACGACAGTGGCAGATGGCGGAGATTACCTTTGGTTTGTTGTCCTCACTCTCCCCCCTCTTGTTATCGGCCTCACTCACTCTCATCCCTCTCCTTATTTCTCCCCCTTGCTTTTTCACACAGAGGGTGGTGGGTGTGTGGAACGAGCTGCCGCAGGAGGTCGTTGAGGCAGCGACTATCGTAACTTTTAAGAAACATTTAGACAGGTAGCGCAGGAGGATGAGGGGTGATCTTATTGAGGTGTCTAAAAGCCTGAGTGGAATAGATCGGGTAGATGCACAGAGTCTCTTGCCCAGAGTAGGTGAATTGTGGACCAAAGGGCATAGGTTTAAGATGAAGGGGAAATGATTTAATAGGAATCTGAGGAATAACGTTTTCACACAGAGGGTGGTGGGTGTATGGAACGAGCTGCCAGAGGAGGTAGTTGAGTCTGGGACTATCTCAACGTTTAAGAAACTTTTAGACAGGTACATGGATAGGACAGGTTTGGAGGGATATGGACCAAACGCAGGCAGGTGGGACTAGTGTAGCTGGGACATGTTGGTCAGTGTGGGCAAATTGGGCCGAAGGGCCTGTTTCCACACTGTATCACTCTATGACTCTATATAATGTGGATTGTGGGCTAAATGGCCTGTTGTATCTAATTATGTTCTAGTGCAGATCTTTGCAATATCACTCAAATATTCTGGATTGGAGGGTATTAGCTATAAAGACCATAAGATCATGGCAAAGGAGCAGAATGAGGCCATTCAGCCCATCTATGCCACCATTCGATTATCGTTGATCTGTTTTTCCCTCTCAACCCCATTCTCCTGCCTTCTCCCCGTAACCTCTCACGCCCTTACTCATCAAGAAGCCCATCAATCTCTGCGTGAAAAATACCCACCACCATCTGTGGCAATAATCTCACAGATTCACCGCCCTCTGGCTAAAGAAATTCCCCCTCATCTCCATTCCAGGGTTACGTCCTTTTATTCTGAGGCTGTGCCCTTTGGTCCTAGACTCTCCCACTGAGAACCACTACTCTCTGCATCCACTCTATCCAGGCCTTCCATCACATTGAATAGCAGTGCTGGCTCGAAGGGCCGAATGGCCTCCTCCTGCACCTATTGTCTATTGTCAATGTGATCATGGCTGATCATCCACAATCAGTACCCAGTTCGTGCCTTCTCCCCATATCCCTTGACTCCGCTATCTTTAAGAGCTCTATCTAGCTCTCTCTTGAAAGTATCCAGAGAATTGGCCTCCACTGCCTTCTGAGGCAGAGAATTCCACAGATTCACAACTCTCTGACTGAAAAAGTTTTTCCTCATCTCAGTTCCAAATGATCTACCCCTTATTCTTAAACTGTGGCCCCTTGTTCTGGACTCCCCCAACATTGGGAACAAGTCTCCTGCCTCTAACGTGTCCAACCCCTTAATAATTTTATACGTTTCAATAAGATCCCCTCTCATTAATCCTTTTAATCCTTGAGTCCATGGTTTGATCTTTTTTCAATTGTCATTCGGTGTTCCGTTATGTTTTCTAATGTATGTATGTTTTTGATTACAGAATAAAGTTTATTTGGTATTGACATCTCTCAATGTCTCTGTGTCTCTGTTAACAACTAGTAATTAGATATGTCTTCAGGTGTTGCTGACCAGAATGAACCACAGTGGGGGGTTTCATGAGACTGGGTTGACCATGTTAGAGCAAGTTGCATGTGTGGCACCGTGGTGACTATAGACTTTAGAGACACATCACAGAACCAGGCCCCTCGGCCCACAGAGTCCACACCGACCAGCGATCCCACTCCCCCTCCCCTAACACTAACACTATCCTACACACACTGGGGACAATTTACAAATTTCAACGAAGCCAATTAACCTACAAACCCTGCACGTCTTTGGAGTGTGGGAGGAAACCGGAGCACCCGGAGAAAACCCACGCCGGTCACGGGGAGAACGTACAAACTCCCGTACAGACAGCGCCTGTGGTCGGGATCGAACCCGGGTCTCTAGCGCTCTAAGGCTGCAGATCTACCGCTGTGCCACCTGAGACCTGCATTCAATGGTCGTAAGATCATAAGTGATAGGAGTAGAATTAGGCCATTCGGCCCATCAAGTCTACTCCGCCATTCAACCGTGGCTGATCTATCTCTCCCTCCTAACCCCATATTCCTGCCTTCTCCCCATAACCCCTGACACCCATACTCATCAAGAATCTATCTCTGCCTTAAAAATATCCACTGACTTGGCCTCCACAGCCGTCTGTGGCAAAGAATTCCACAGATTCACCGCCCTCTGACTCAAGAAATTCCTCCTCATCTCCTTCCTAAAGGAACGTCCTTTAATTCTGAGACTGTGACCTCTAGTCCTGGACTCTCCCACTGATGGAAACATCCTCTCCACATCCACTCTGTCCAAGCACTGTATCCACGATAGAGATATGTACACAACTTACCCGCTCTCTCTAGTTCAATGTTATCCCACTTTCTCACCCACTCCCTACACAATGGGGGGCAATTTACAGAAGGGCAGTCACCCAACAAACCCGCACGTCTTTGGGAAGTGGGAGGAATCCGGAGCATCCGGAGCAGACCCACGCGGTCAAAGGGAGAACGTGCAAACTCCGCACACAGACAATGATTTAATGGTATAGTTCAATGATACTTTGTTGTCACATGTGCTTCGGTACAGTGAAATTCTTTGCTTTTGCATGCAATCCGGTTAAATCATAGATCCGACCTCGCCTAGGCAGTACGCAAAAAGAGTTGCCACATTTCTGGCGCCGACGAAGTTACAAAAAGTTCCGTGAACGTAGCACTGGAGGTCAGAATCGAACCTGGGTCTCTGGCACCGCACGGCCTAATTCTTCTCCTATCACTCATGATCTTATGACTTTCAATTTCTGCACACAAGGTCATCCGGACTGGAGTGAAGATATGCGGTTGTTCAGTAATGCAAAGCACAGTGGACTGAGCAAAGTGTTGCTGCATAAGAAAATAACTGCAGATGCTGGTACAAATCGAAGGTATTTATTCACAAAATGCTGGAGTAACTCAGCAGGTCAGGCAGCATCTCAGGAGAGAAGGAATGGGTGACGTTTCGGGTCGAGCAACGGGTCGGGAATGGGCAACGTCTCTTCTTTCCTTCTGTCCCGAGGTGCTGCCTGTTCCTGCTGAGTTACTCCAGCATTTTGTGAATAAATACCTTCGATTTGTACCAGCATCTGCAGTTATTTTCTTATACAAAGTGTTGCTTCAAATAGCTTTGAGTTTGAATAGATTCATGCATATTTATCGCTCAAGATCACTGCAGGTAACAGCAGTATCGGAAGCTTTCTTGTGATCTCTGGGTGATTTTTAGTAAAGGAGGAATGGAAATTGTGTCCCCAAGTCTGATTTGCCGTGTCTATTGGGCATGTGGTAGAGTTTGCCAAAGTCTGTTCCAAAAATGATTGGACTCCCTGTCAGAGCCCTCTCTCTCTGCCCTCTGCGACCAGCAGATGCTAAGGTCAGCTGGCAGGATTTTACAGGACCCCTCACACGTCCGGTTCTCTGCGTTTGAGTGACACCGGCTTCGCTGCCCAGGCTGTGGGACACAGAGGAGAAGGGCAACCTTTGTCCCCAAGGCTATTCAGCTCCTCAACTCCCAACCACCCCTGTCCCACTCCTCACCCCCCTCCCCCCCCCCCCCCCCTCACCCCCTCAATAGTTTGGGTACTACTCTACATGCCTTTGTAAATTGTCCCACGGGGACAAATAAAGTGTTTTTGAACTTTGAACAGAGTGATACAGTGTGGAAACAGGCCCTTCGGCCCAACTTGCCCACACCGGCCAACAATGTCCCAGCTACACTAGTCCCACCTGCCCGCGTTTGGTCCATATCCCTCCAAACCTGTCCTATCCATGTACCAGCCTGATGTAGATGGAGTCAATGGAAGGGAGGTTGGTTTATGTGATGCTGTGGGCTATGTACACAATGACCTCGGCTGCCGTCTGTATGAGACCCCAAAGATGATCTTATAGAGGTGTATAAAATCATGAGAGGAATAGATCGGGTAGATGCACAGAGTCTCTTGCCCAGAGTAGGGGAATCGAGGACCAGAGGACATAGATTCAAGGTGAAGGGGAAAAGATTTAATAGGAATCTGAGGGGTGACTTTTTTACACAAAGGGTGGTGGGTGCATGGAACGAGCTGCCAGAGGAGGTAGTTGAGGCTGGGACCATCCCAACGTTTAAGAAGCATTTAGACAGGTACATGGATAGGACAGGTGAAGAGGGATATGGGCCAAACGCGGGCAGGTGGGACTAGTGTAGCTGGGACATGTTGGCCGGTGTGGGCATGTCAGGCCGAAGAGCCTGTTTCCACGCTGTATCACTCTATGACTCTTAACTCCATGGAACTAAGGATGAGGGATTGCACTAGATGGGATGATGATGCATTATTGTCTGAAGAAGGGACTTGACCCGAAACGTCACCCATTCCATTTCTCCTGAGATGCTGCCTGACCCGCTGAGTTACTCCAGCATTTTGTGAAATAAATACCTTTGATTTGTACCAGCATCTGCAGTTATTTCCTTACACTACATGCATTATTTTTTAGCTAGGGTGAACCCAATGGTTCGAATGGCCTCATTGTATGTCTTGAGTAAATAAGCAGAAACGCTTTGCAAGTGGGAACCAAGTATGAATGTACAATTGAGTATAAATGTGGATGAATGAATCTTTTATGTTAAAGTAAATGTCAGCTGATTGTCACGCCTTCGGCCTCAGATCCATTTGTCAATGTTTTTACTGAAGTCGTCAAACGGCATTTTTGACTCTGAAGAGGGACAAAAGTTCAGTGGGTGTGAGAGTGGGCGAAGTTCAGATGCAGTCTCCCAGCAAGGGCTCAATCCCACTGCTGTACAGTCAGGAAGACAGGACCCATTGTTCGAACACAGTCGAGGCTTTGTGCAGTGGAATGATGTCCTCTGTTTCAGCCTGACCCACGCCATCGCACCGAAGAATGGGCGGCCAACACGTGGATTGGCGGCTTGGTGGTAATACTTTGCAGGGACCGTGTGCGATTGCGGGGTGGTCACAGGTCGGCGCGGACTAGGTGGGTCAAAGGGCCTGATTCCGCGCTGTATCTCTAAACTAATCTAAACTAAACTAAACTAAACTAAACTTAACTAAACTAAACTAAACTAAACTAAACTTAACTAAATGATCGTAGTCTGAAACGATCAGTCTGAAGAAGGGATAGACACAGAATGCTGGAGTAACTCAGCGGGTCAGGCAGCATCTCCGGAGAGAAGGAATGGGTGACGTTTCGGGTCCATAAACAATCAGCTGATCGAGATGCATTTTGAAAGGCTGCCCTGGCGATCACAGCCCACATTGAAACCTTATCTCTGGAGAGAAGGAATGGTCCGAAAAGGGTCTCGCCCCGAAACGTCACCCATGCCTTCTTTCCAGAGATGCTGTCTGAGCCGCTGAGTTACTCCAGCACTTTGTGTCTAACTTTGTAGAGCATAGTTGACCTACATAATCCACTGATATCCTTCCAATGAGAGCTGAATATTTCCCTGGCTTTGTGACGCACAAATCTCCAATTTCTTTTCCGTAAATGAATATTTTGATCTATTATTTGCTTCTCCCAGGAGATTATGTAGCTTTCACTTGTGACAGGGTGTGTATGTGTTGGGCGTAATATTGCTAGATGTTGTCTGTGATTCATAATGGCAACAGCAGTCGCTCATAGAGTCATCCAGCGCGGAAACAGGCCCTTTGGCCCACCACTAGGGTTGGCAACTGTTCCGTATTAGCCGGGATAGCCCGTATCTTGGGCTAAATTGGTTTGTCCCGTACGGGACCGCCCTTGTCCCATATTAGGCCCAGGGGTCACTGTAGGCCCAGACACTGTAGGCCCAGACACTGTAGGCCCGGACACTGTAGGCCCGGACACTGTAGGCCCGGACACTGTAGGCCCGGACACTGTAGGCCCAGACACTGTAGCCCGGGGGCCGCTGTAGTCCCGGACACTGTAGGCCTGGGCGCCGCCGAATGGAGGATGCATAGCAACCCGCCTCACGGCCCGGGCGGCAACCATTGGTGGAACGCGAGCACGTGGCCTCTGGCTGGGTGAGGTCACGTGGGGCGCGGGGCGGTGACGTCACCCTTTGTCCCTTATTTGGGAGTGAGGAAGTTGGCAACCCTACCCACCATATGCAAGTTGATCATGTGATATGCAGGAAGGAACTGCAGATGCTACCTTACACCGAAGATAGACACAATTGAATAGGAATGGGTGAGGTTTCGGGTTGAGACCCTTCTTCCGATCGGTGGTGTTACTCTCCCGACGCTCCCACCCCACCATAGTCAGGATGGAACCCGTGTCTCTGGCGCTGTGAGGCAGCAACTCTACCGCTGCGCCACCGCGCCACCCTACCAATCCAAATGGGCACCCGGAGAAAACCCACGCAGGTCACGGGGAGAACGTACAAACTCCGTACAGGCAGCACCCGTAGTCGGGATCGAACCCGGGTCTCTGGCGCCGTGATTCAGCAGCTCTACCCGCTGCGCCACCGCGCCGCCCGACCTATCCAAATGTTTATGGTCACGTGTACCGAGGTACAGTGAAAAGCTTCCTTGCTGCGTGCTAACCAGTCAGCGGAAAGACAGTACATGATTACAGTCGAGCCGTCCACAGTGTACAGATACATGACAAGGGATTAAGGTGAATTACATTGCAATAGTCCAAGGTAAAGCCAGTGAAGTCTGATCAGAGATTGTCCGAGGGTCTCCAATGAGGTAGGTATTAGCTGAGGACCGCACTCTAGTTGTTGGGAGAAAGGTTCAGTTGCCTGAGAGCAGCTGGGAAGAATTTTGTTATTATACCCACGTAAATCACCTCCTCTGGCAGCTGCTTTATACACCCACCATCCCCAGTGTGAAAACACTGTATCCCCCAATTAAAATGGTCATCTTCTCACCTTCAACCTGTGTCCTCAATTTTGGACAACCCTACCCCAGGAAACCGACTGGGACCATCCAACCGATAGGGGGGGGGGGGCGGGGATAAGGGTGATTGAGTAGTGGGTTGAGGGTGCTATACCAATACAGGAGAGGCTTTGGGTCCAAGGCTGCTCGGTCACACCCTCTCCCCTTCCCTGTACCGCCTTTAATTGCGCTCCCCCTCCCCTGGAGGAGCACGGCACCACAGTGAAGGAGAAAGAAGATGGCCGCTGGCAGGACGGTGTCAGTGTCTCCCTCTCCCCTTTCCCCTCCCCCACCCCATTCCCCCCTCCTCACCCATCCCTCCCCTCTCCACCACCACCCCCGCCCCTCCTCTCGCCCCCATTGGGATTCTTTTTTTTTTTAACAGACAATTTATTTTAAAGAAAAAACGCGATTTCCCCAGGTCACAATGGAAACCCTACGAAGAATGGGCCCACTTGGTCTAGTATATACTAAAACCCTTGTTTATTTGTTTGTTTGTTTGTTTGTTTCTGAACTACAGCCAAAACGGTGCACGATAGCGCGACAATTCTCGGCCCGCCTTACTCACCGTCGTCCCTTTGGTGCTAATGGAAGAAGTTTCATTGAAATCGGTGTTACATTTTTTAAGTTATTCACATTTTAAAGTTTAAATCTGTCTACGGAGGGAAGGGGAGGAGGGAGGAGGAGGGAGGGAGGGGGGAAGAGAACGGGCAAGGGGAGGGGGGTGGAGGGAGGGGGAGGGAGGGGGGAGGGGGGAGAGGGAGAGGGGAGGGGGAGAGGAGAGGGTGCTGCACCAATGCAGGAGAGGAGAGGACCGATGGGGCAGGTGATCGTCAAACCAAGGAGCGGGAGGAGGGAGAGGCAAAGGGAGGGGGAGGGGGTTGAGATGAGGGTGGTGGGTGGGTGGAACGTGCTGCCAGAGGAGGTCGTTGAGACAGATACAACAACTGCATTTAACGGGCACTTGGACATCTACGTGAATAGCGCAACACGGTAGAGTTGCTGCCTCACGGCGCCAGAGGCCCGGGTTTGATCCTCACTACAGGAGCCGTCTGTACGGAGTTTGTACGTTCTCCCTGTGACCTGCGTGGGTTTTCTCCGGGTGCTCTGGTTTCCTCCCACACTCCAAAGACGTGCAGGTTTGTAGGTTATTTGACTCCTGTAAGTTGTAAATTGTCCCTAGTGTGTGTAGGATGGAACTAGTGTAAGGGTGGACGCTGCCCGGCGTGGACTCTGTGCGCCACATGGACTGTTTTTTCGCAGTGTGTCTCTAAACTAAAACTAAGTTCAAGACACTACCCGGCAGTAACAATTTACAGTTTAGTTTAGCCCACCAAGTCCGCGCCGACCAGCGATCCCCGCACACTAACACTATCCCACACCCACTAGGGACAATTTACAATTTATACCAAATCAATTAGCCTGCAAACCTGCACGTCTTTGGAGTGTGGGAGGAAACTGAAGATCCCGGAGAAAACCCACGCAGGTCACGGGGGAGAACGTGCAAACTCCGTACGGACAGTAGGCGTAGTCAGGATCGAACCTGGGTCTCTGGCGCTGTGAGGCAGCAACTCTACCGCTGCGCCACCATGCTGCCCTTTGTTACTGCTGATTAAGTCTCCTTTGAGCTAAGTGTGCTGATACCTCTTACTGAGCTAAGTGCTACTTTCTTCTTCAGTGTGGTTTAAGTACTCTAAGTGCATGCTGGAGATAGTCTTGAGTTTTACTTCCTCGCTTTTGCAGTTGTATAAGACGTTGGTGAGGCCGCATTTAGAATATTGTCAGTTCTGGGCACCATGTTATAGGAAAGATATTGTCAAGCTTGAAAGGACTGCAGAAAAGATTTACGAAGATGTCGCCAGGACTAGAGGGTGTGAGCTACAGGGAGAGGTTGAGTAGGCTGGGTCTCTATTCCATGGAGCGCAGGAGGATGAGGGGAGATCTTATAGAGGTGTACAAAATCGTGAGAGGAACAGATCGGGTAGATGCACAGAGTCTCTTGCCCAGAGTAGGGGAATCGAGGACCAGAGGGCATAGGTTCAAGGTGAAGGGGAAAAGATTTAATAGGAATCCGAGGGGTAACTTTTTCACACAGAGGGTGGTGGGTGTATGGAACAAGCTGCCAGTGGAGGTAGTTGACGCTGGGACTATCCCATTGTTTAAGAAACAGTTGGACAGGTACATGGATAGGACAGGTTTGGAGGGATATGGACCAAACGCAAACCTGTCTTATCCATGTACCTGTCTAACTGTTTCTTAAATGTTGGGATAATCCCAGCCTCCACTACCTCCTCTGGCAGCTCGTTCCATACACCCACCACCCTCTGTGTGAAAAAGTTACCCCTCAGATTCCTATTAAATCATTTCCCCTTCACCTTAAACCCATGCCCTCTGGTCCTCGATTCACCTACTCTGGGCAAGAGACTCTGTGCATCTACCAGATCTACTCCACTCATGCTTTTAGACACCTCAATAAGATCACCCCTCATCCTCCTGCGCTCCAAGGAATTGAGTCCCAGCCTAACCAACCTCCCCCTATATCCTGGCAACATCCTCGTACATCTCTGAACCCATTCCAGCTTGACAACATCTTTCCTATAACTTGATGCCCAGAACTGAACACAATATTCTAAACGCGGTCTCACCAACGTCTTGTACAACTGCAACATGACCTCCCAACCTCTACATCTTACCCTTCCATATCTCTCGTTTCCCTCTCCTGACTCTCAGTCTGTAGAAGGGTCTCGACCCGAAACGTAAACCATTTCTCTCTCCAGAGGTGCTGCCTGTCCTGCTGAGTTACTCCAGCGTTTTGTGTCTATCTGTTCAGTGACCATTGTGTTATACAGATTATATGAAATGAAGACACATTAAACTGAAAGCCCATGACGTTGCATGCAATATTAAAACACAAAAGGAACTGCAGATGCTGTGATGATGAACAGGGGGGTGGTGAGGGTGGGTGGGTATGTGGGGGGGGGGGGTGTGGGTGGGGGAAATCTTTCTTTTTTTTTAGGTCTCTTCCGCGGGGCCTTCCATCGCCCGGCGCGGCTCGGCCGCGCGACTGAACAGCGCCCGGTGCGGCTCGGCCGCGGGGCCTTCCATCGCCCGGTGCGGCTCGGCCGCGCGACTGAACAGCGCCCGGTGCGGCTCAGCCGCGGGGCCTTCCATCGCCCGGTGCGGCGCGGCCGCGGGACACCATTCTGCTTTAGTTAAACATTTTGTTCAAGATGGCCGCGCCGTTGTGTCTGGCTGCCTGCCACTGTATGTTTCTTTTTTTTTTCCTAATCAGATGTGCAGCACTTTGGTCAACGTGGGTTGTTTTTAAATGTGCTATACAAATATAATTGACTTGACTTGACTTGACAAAGTGCTGGAGGAACTCAGAAGGTCAGGAAGCATCAGTGGAGTCACAAGGAACTGCAGTTTAGTTGAGTTTAGTTTAGAGATAAAGAATGGAAACGGACCTTTCTGCCCACCGAGTCCGCGCTGACCAGCGATCCCCATACACCAGTTCCATCCTACATACTTGGAACAATTTACAGAAGCCAATTAACCTTCCAGAGGAGGTAGTTGAGGCAGGTGCAAGAGCTACTTGGACAGGTACACGGAGAGGAAAGGTTGAGAGGAATGTGTCAAATGGGACTAGCTCGGATGGGGCATCGTGGTTGACAAGGATGGGTTGGACTAAAGGGCAGGAGGTGGGTTGCTACGCAACCTCCGTTAGGCGGCGCCTGGGCCTACAGTGTCCGGGCCTACAGTGTCCGGTCCTACAGTGTCCGGGCCTACAGTGTCCGGGCCTACAGTGTCCGGGCCTACAGTGTCCGGGCCTACAGTGTCCGGGCCTACAGAGTCCGGGCCTACAGTGTCAGGGCCTACAGTGTCCGGGCCTACAGCGCCATCCGAGGCTAATACGGGTCAAGGGCGGTCCCGTACGGGACAAACCACTTTAGCCCAAAATACGGGATCTCCCTGCTAATACGGGACAGTTGGCGACCCTAGTCTTCTGCCTGCAGATGTTCCATTCCCCTCTATTCCATGCATACGCAGAGACAGACAGATTCTTGATTAGTGCGGGGTGTCGGGGGTTATGGGGAGAAGGCAGGAGAATGGGGTTGAGGGGGAGAGATAGGTCAGCCACGATTGAATAGCGGAGTGGACTTGATGGGCCGAACGGCCTAATTCTGCTCCTATCACTTATGAATGCCCATCTGCCTATCTAAAGGGCTCTTTGAAGGTTGCGATCAATCTTGGAAGGACGCAAGAAGAGACAGGAATGAGGACCATGCTGAAAGAACAGTTGAAATACCAACGTTATTTATAGATTAAGCAAATAAGTAAATCATGCAATTGTAAGTAACAAATGCATAATTGATTTCGACCATAATAAACAGGTTGAATCTGGAACACAGTTCTGGGCACCATGCCTGTGGAAGGAGATAGTGACCTTGGAGAGAGTGCAGAGTAGATTTATCAGAATAATGTCTCGACCAAGGGTGCAATGCTGAGGCTCTACAAGGCGATGGTCAGGCCGCAAGTTGAAATATTGTGAGCAATTCTGGGCCCCGTATCTGAGGAAGGATGTGCTGGCTCTGGAGAGGGTCCAGAGGAGGTTTACAAGAACGATCCCAGGAATGAATGGGTTAACATATGATGAGCGTTTGTCAGCACTGGGCCTGTACTCGCTGGAGTTTAGAAGGATGAGGGGGGGACCTCATTGAAACTTACGGAAATAGCGAAAGGCCTGGATAGAGTGGATGTGGAGAGGATGTTTCCACTAGTGGGAGAGTCTAGGACCAGAGGATACGGCTTCAGAATTAAAGGACGTTCCTTTAGGAAGGAGATGAGGAGGAATTTCTTTAGTCAGAGGGCGGTGAATCAGTGGAATTCTTTGCCACAGACGGCTGTGGAGGCCAAGTCAACTGATATTGACTTGGGTAAGACAATGGATAAGTCAAGGCTGAGATAGATAGTTTCTTGATTGGTACGGTTGTCAGGGGTCATGGGGAGAAGGCAGGAGAATGGGGTTAGGATGGAGAGATAGATCAGCCATGATTCATCACCTTCTACGGGGCTGCCTGTACGGAGTTTGTACGTTCTCCCCATGACTGCCTGGGTTTTCTCTGAGATCTTCAGTTTCCTCCCACACTCCAAAGACGTACAGGTTTGTAGGTTAATTGGCTTGATATAAATGTAAAATTGTTCCCTAGTGTGTGTAGGATAGCGTTAGTGTGCGGGGATCGCTGGTCGGTACAGACGCAGTGGGCTGAAGGGCCTGTTTCCGCGCTGTATCTCTAAACTAAGCTAAAAACTATGACCCACCTGTATCCTTCTATTTGAATGGGTCGACCGAGCTTATACTCACTGGAGTTTAGAAGGATGAGAGAGGATCTTATAGAAACATATAAAGTTCTTCAGCTTTTTGGACAGGCCGGATATAGGAAAAATGTTCCCGATTTTGGGGGAGTCCAGAACCAGGGGTCACAGTTTAAGAATAAGGGGAAGGCCATTTAGGACTGAGATGAGGGAAAACTTTTTCACCCAGAGAGTTGTGAATCTGTGGAATTCTCTGCCACAGAAGGCAGTGGAGGCCGATTGACTGGATACTGTATATTCAAGAGAGAGTTAGATTTAGCTCTTAGGGCTAATGGATATGGGGAGAGGGCAGGAATGGGGCACTGATTTTGGATGATCAGCCATGATCATATTGAATGGCGGTGTTGGCTCGAAGGGCCGAATGGCCTCCTCCTGCACCTATTTTCTATGTTTCCATTTCATGAGGGTGGGGGGGTAAGTGGATACAAGCGAGTTCAACGGCAACTGCTTAAACCTTGCATGGGCTGAAGGCAAGTTGGGCCGAAGGGCCTGTTTCCACAATGTGTGACTCTATGACTCTGTGAATCAATGAGTGTCGAACCCCACTCCAACATTACACTGAGAGAGGGGGATGGGGGGGGGGGGGGGGGAGTTAATAGAGTAGGGAGTCAACCCACAAATCTCTAACTTAGAGGCAAGAGAGGCACCTGACCAAACAATAGACAATAGACAACAATAGACCATTGGTGCAGGAGTAGGCCATTCGGCCCTTCGAGCCAGCACCGCCATTCAATGCAATCATGATCCTTGCAGACTCTCTGTAAGGGGAGGGGGGTGTGAGGGAGAGGGGTGTGGGTGAGGGGGGGGGTGTGGGGGAGAGGGGTGTGGGTGAGGGGGGGGGGTGTGGGGGAGAGGGGTGTGGGTGGGGGGGGGTGGTGGTGGGGGAAGGGGCTGGTGGCTCTCAGCTCACAGTAGAGTGGTGGTGGAAGGGAAGGCTAAAGAAAGGCCGGAGCTAAGGCCGTGGATAAAAGGAGGAAGCGCAGGAGTTCATAGGTTCATAAGTTCTCGGAGCAGAATTAGGCCATTCGGTCCATCTACACCGTACATACTCCATCCTAATTCCATTTTAGTTTAGAGACACAGCGCAGAAATGGGCCCTTTCGGCCCACCGTGTCCGCGCCGACCAGCGATCCCCGCACACTAACACTATCCTACACCCATTATTTTTTTAACATTTATACCAAGCCAATTAATCTACAAACCTGCGCGTCTTTGGAGAGTTGGAGGAAACAGAAGATCTCGGAGAAAACCCACACAGGTCACGGGGAGAGCGTACAAACTCCGTACAGGCAGCACCCGTGGTCGGGATGGAACCCGGGTCTCCGGCGCTGCATTCGCTGTAAGGCAGCAACTCTACCCGCTGCGCCACCGTGCAGGACATTCTCCCGCCTTCTCCCCTATAACCCCTGTCACCCGCACTAATCAAGTATCTATCAATCTCCACCTTAAAATTATCC
>NC_135964.1:51812393-51831646 GCF_053455715.1 Rhinoraja longicauda | reverse complement strand
GTCTTCTAAATTCCAGCGAGTATAAGCCTAGTCTATCCAGTCTTTCCTCATATGAAAGTCCTGCCATCCCAGGGATCAATCTGGTGAACCTTCTCTTGTACTCCCTCTAAGGCTAGAATGTCTTTCCTCAGATTAGGAGATCAAAACTGTACACAATACTCCAGGTGCGGTCTCACCAAGGCCCTGTACAACTGCAGCAGAACCTCCCTGCTCCTATACTCAAATCCTTTTGCTATGAATGCTAACATACCATTCGCTTTCTTCACTGCCTGGCTGCACCTGCACGCTTGCTTTCAATGACTGGTGCACCATGACACCCAGGTCACGTTGCATCTCCCCTTCTCCCAATCGGTCACCATTCAGGTAATACTCTGCTTTCCTGTTCTTGCCGCCAAAGTGGATAACCTCACATTGGATCCACATTATATTGCATCTGCCATGCATTTGCCCACTCTCCTAATCTATCCAAGTCACTCTGCAGCCTCCTAGCATCCTCCTCACAGCTAACACTGCCACCCACTGCCATCCCTTTGCCACCGGCTCCCCTTTCTCTCCCTGTGCAGGAAGGAACTGCAGGCGCTGGTTTAAAACCGAAGATAGACACAAAATGCAGGAGTAACTCAGCAGGACAGGCAACATCTCTGTGGAGAGAAGGAACGGGTGACGTTTCGGCTCGAGACACCCTTCTCTTAACCCTTCTTCTGAAGAAGGGTCTCGACCTGAAAGTCCCCTCCCCTATTCCTTCTCTCCAGAGATGCTGCTGACCGCTGAGTATTTTCGAGGTAGTGTGTCTGAGGGCTCTGGTGGCCTCTCTCTCTAGTTCCTCCTCCTCGCTCTCCTCTTCCTTGCCCCCTCTAGATCGCTCTCTCTCTCCCCTCTCTCTCCCTCTCTCTCTCTCCCCCCCTCTCTCTCCCCCTCTCAATCCCCCTCTCTCTCCCCTCTCTCTCCCCCCCTCTCTCTCCCCCTCTCTCTCCTCCCCCTCTCTCTCTCCCCCTCTCTCTCCCCCTCTCTCTCTCCATCTCTCTCCCCCCTCTCTCTCCCCCTCTCTCTCCCCTCTCTCTCCCCCTCTCTCTCCCCCTCTCTCTCCCATCTCTCTCCCCCTCTCTCTCCCCCTCTCTCTCTCCCTCTCTCTCCCCTCTCTCTCCCCCTCTCTCTCCCCCTCTCAATCCCCCTCTCTCTCCCCTCTCTCTCCCCCTCTCTCTCCCCCTCTCTCTCCCCCTCTCTCTCCCCCTCTCTCTCCCCCTCTCTCTCCCCCTCTCTCTCCCATCTCTCTCCCCCCTCTCTCTCCCCTCTCTCTCTCCCCCTCTCTCTCCCCCTCTCTCTCCCCCTCTCTCTCCCCCCTCTCTCTCCCATCTCTCTCCCCCCTCTCTCTCCCCCTCTCTCTCCCCTCTCTATCATTTGTCCAATTTGACGACATTGAATAAAATCATCTACTGCAACTCCCTATTCACTGGGATCAGCCAATCATCCCAGTCCCGCCTGCATTTGGTCCAAAACGCCGCAGCGAGGCTCCTGACGGGTACCCGTAAAAGGGACCACATCACCCCGATTCTGGCCTCTCTCCACTGGCTCCCTGTACAGTACAGAATCAACTTCAAGCTCCTCCTATTCACATACAAAGCCCTAAATGGGCTTGCCCCCTCCATATCAAAATCTTCTAACCCACCACTCTATCTCCAGGTCCCTCAGGTCGGCCGACTTGGGGCTACTGACTATCCCGCGGTCTAGGCTTAAGCTCAGGGGTGACCGCGCTTTTGCGGTTGCAGTTCCTAGACTGTGGAACAGCATCCCTCTCCCATCAGAACTGCCCCCTCCATCCACTTCTTTAAGTCCAGGCTCAAAACCTATTTCTACTCCCTAGCGTTTGAGGCCCTCTGAGGGGGCGCTGTGAACTGTTTATGTATGTGCTGTTATGTTTGTGTGCCATTGTATGTTCGTTCTTAGTGCCTGAACTGATGTACAGCACTTTGGTCAATGTGGGTTGTTTTTTTAATGTGCTGTACAAATAAAATTGACTTGACTTGACTCTCTCTCTCTCTCTCTCTCTCTCTTTCTCTCTCTCTCTCTCCCCTCCCCCCGCCCACCCCCCTCCCTCCCTCCCTCCCTCCCCCTCTCTCTCTCCACATCCACTCTATCCAAGCCCTTCACTATTTTTGTAAATTTCAATGAGGTCCCCCCCCTCATTCTCCTAAACTCCAGCGAGTACAGGCCCAGTGCCGTCAAACGCTCATCATGTGTTAACCCACTCATTCCTGGGATCATTCTTGTAAACCTTCTCTGACCCTCTCCAGAGCCAGCACATCCTTCCTCAGATACGGGGCCCAAAATTGCTCACAATACTCCAAATGTGGCCTGACCAGCGCCTTATAGAGCCTCAGCATTGCATCCCGGTTTTGTTTACAAGGCCTCTCGAAATAAATGCTAGCTTTGCTTTCTTTACTACCATCGGACGGTGGTGAGACTGTCCAAGAGTTTTAAGAGTGGGATGCAAAGACGGAATGTTCTAGTCACCCGCGGATCACACTGTGATAACAGAGCACGTGCCTCATCTCATCGGGACCCACTGTCCCTGCACGAGCTTCCTCTCACGCCGAGTCCCACTGCCGAAGATAGACACAAAAAATGCTGGAGTAACTCAGCGGGTCGGGCAGCATCTCTGGGAGAAGGAACAGGTGACGTTTCATAGAAACATAGAAACATAGAAAATAGGTGCAGGAGTAAGGCCATTCGGCCCTTCGAGCCTGTACGCACCGCCATTCAATATGATCATGGCTGATCATCCAGCTCAGTATCCCGTACCTGCCTTCTCTCCATACCCCCTGATCCCTTTAGCAAAAAGGGCCACATCTAACTCCCTCTTAAATATAGCCAATGAACTGGCCTCAACTACCTTCTGTGGCAGAGAATTCCACAGACTCACCACTCTCTGTGTGAAGAAATGTTTTCTCATCTCGGTCCTAAAAGACTTCCCCCTTATCCTCAAGCTGTGACCCCTGGTTCTGGACTCCCCCAACATCGGGAACAATCTTCCCGCATCTAGCCTCTCCAACCCCTTAAGAATTTTATATGTTTCTATAAGATCCCCCCTCAGTCTTCTAAATTCCAGCGAGTGCCAGCCCAGTCTATCCAGTCTTTCCTCATATGCAAGTCCCGCCATCCCAGGGATTAATCTGGTGAACCTTCTCTGTACTCCCTCTAAGGCAAGAACGTCTTTCCTCAGGTTAGGAGACCAAAACTGCACACAATACTCCAGGTGCGGTCTCACCAAGGCCCTGTACAACTGCAGCAGAACCTCCCTGCTCCTAAACTCAAATCCTCTTGCTATGAATGCCAACATCTCCCCTGAAGACGGACACCGGCCATTACTACCAACTACGTATTAATCTGACCCTAGTGATGCCTGCTCTGCATCTGCCACAGAATCACACAGAATGGAATCAGGCCCTTTGGCCCAACTTGCCAACGCCGACCAACATGTCCCAACAAAGATGGAGGCAAAATGCTGGAGTAACTCAGCGTGTCGGGTTGGGACCCTTCATCGGTCTGACGATGTCTGTCTTTGGGGTGAACCAGCATCTTAGAAACATTCTGGTCCCCACTGGTCCCGGCAGTCCCACTGAGTCTGAAGAAGGGTCTCGACCCGAAACGTCACCCATTCCTTCTCTCCAGAGATGCTGCCCGACCCGCTGAGTTACTCAGGCATATTGTGTGTCCACTTTCCGTCTCTCTCTCTGCCTTTCAGTGACAATACCACCCATCTCCACCCGACCCCAAAACAAGCATTGATGGTAAAAACGTCAGGATAAAGGCACGGAACTCCTAGGGTTGCCAACTGTCCCGTATTAGCCGGGACATCCCGTATTTTGGCTAAATTGGTTTGTCCCGGACAGGACCGTCCTTGTCCCATATTAGGCCTGGGGGGGCGCTGTGGGTCTGGACGCTGTAGGCCCGATCGCTGTAGGCCCGGACAGTGTAGGCCCGGAAGCTGTAGGTCTGGACAGCGTGGGCCCGGAGAGCGTGGGCCCCGGTCGCTGTAGGCCCGGACGGCGTAGGCCCGGACAGTGTAGGCCCGGAGGCTCGGGCGGTGCCTAACGGAGGTTGCGTAGCAACCCGTCTCCCGGCCCGGGTGGCCGCCATTGGCGGAGCGGGAGCATGTGGCCGCTGGCTGGGTGAGGTCACGTGGAGCGCGGGGCGGTGACGTCACCTTGTCCCGTATTTGGGAGTGAGATAGTTGGCAACCCTACACGGCACACCTCTAAAGGTTGAACAGGTTGCCAGGGGAGGGAAGACTGGAACAAGAGCCTCCATCGAAGGCTGGACTCTTTCTTTCTCCAAACGGGCCAAGCCATCATCTGTACAAAACCCTTTTGCATCTAACCACTGAGTAACGTGCTGCACCTCATCTCCGACAAGTTCCCGCTGGAGCCAAGATCATCTGGAGGATTAATGGCAAAGGACGGGTCTATTTGCAGGACGTTAGGTCACCCTGACCCACCCCCCCCCCCCTCAGTCTCAGCGTACAGACGATGCTGGCCGACGTGTTCCTTCCACAGGCCGAGCTCCAAACCATTGTTGACTTGTTCACTGAGGCAGAGGAAGGAACTGGCCGTAGATAGCAACGATTGATCCAATTTATTTTTTGTTAATATATATATTTTTTAAACGCCACAAAACCACAGTCCTCCGTCAAATTGGCGGCCCAGCGGTAGAGTTGCTGCCTCGCAGCGCCGGAGACCCGGGTTCGACCCCGACTACGGGTGCTTGTCTGTACGGAGTTTGTACGTTCTCCCCGTGACCTGCGTGGGTTTTCTCCGAGATAGACAATAGACAATAGGTGCAGGAGGAGGCCATTCGGCCCTTCGAGCCAGCACCGCCATTCAATGTGATCATGGCTGATCATTCTCAATCAGTACCCCGTTCCTGCCTTCTCCCCATACCCCCTGACTCCGCTATCCTTAAGAGCTCTATCTAGCTCTCTCGTGAATGCATTCAGAGAATTGGCCTCCACTGCCCTCTGTGGCAGAGAATTCCACAGATTCACAACTCTCTGGGTGAAAAGTGTTTTTTCTCACCTCAGTTTTAAATAGCCTCCCCTTTTTTTCTTAGACTGTGTGTGACCCCTGGTTCTGGACTCCCCCAATACTGGGAACATTTTTTCCAACATCTAGCTTGTCCAGTCCAGAAATACTGCTTAAAATCCACCTCTTTAACCAGTGCCTGTAGGAAGGAACTGCAGATGCTGGTTTAAATCGAAGGTAGACCCAAAATGCTGGAGTCTCTCAGCGAGACAAGGCAGCATCTCTGGAGAGAAGGAATGGGTGACGTTTCGAAGGGTCTTCACCTGAAGCTGCCTGTCCCGCTGCGTTACTCCAGCATTTTGTGCTCCCACCTCTTTAACCATCTCCCTGTCCTCATATTTCCCGATATTCCTCAGCATAATGCCTCAGAACGCTTCGTTTTCCTTCGTTATCACCTCCTCCACAGGCAACAATGAACCATTGTGGGCTCCGCCTTCCCTTGGTCACAGGTGCAAATCGGCCCTGATATGCTCTGAACCTTTCATGCCTCTAGGAAGCATGCAGGTACAGCAGGCAGTGAAGAAAGCCAACGGAATGTTGGCCTTCATAACAAGAGGAGTTGAGTATAGGAGCAAAGAGGTCCTTCTGCAGTTGTACAGGGCCCTAGTGAGACCGCACCTGGAGTACTGTGTGCAGTTTTGGTCTCCAAATTTGAGGAAGGACATTCTTGCTATTGAGGGCGTGCAGCGTAGGTTTACTAGGTTAATTCCCGGAATGGCGGGACTGTCATATGTTGAAAGACTGGAGCGACTAGGCTTGTATACACTGGAATTTAGAAGGATGAGAGGAGATCTTATCGAAACGTATAAGATTATTAAGGGGTTGGACACGTTAGAGGCAGGAAACATGTTCCCAATGTTGGGGGAGTCCAGAACAAGGGGCCACAGTTTAAGAATAAGGGGTGGGCCATTTAGAACGGAGATGAGGAAAAACCTTTTCAGTCAGAGAGTTGTGAATCTGTGGAATTCTCTGCCTCAGAAGGCAGTGGAGGCCAATTCTCTGAATGCATTCAAGAGAGAGCTGGATAGAGCTCTTAAGGATAGCGGAGTCAGGGGGTATGGGGAGAAGGCAGGAACGGGGTACTGATTGAGAATGATCAGCCATGATCACATTGAATGGCGGTGCTGGCTCGAAGGGCCGAATGGCCTCCTCCGGCACCTATTGTCTATTGCCTCCCTCCCACTCCCTGGCACTCAGCCTGAAGGAGGGTCTCGACCCAAAACAAGGGTCACCTGTTCCTTCTCTCCAGAGATGCTGCCTGACCCGCTGAGTTACTCCAGCATTTTATGCCAAGACATCGCCACCATGTCATACAGCGTGGAGACAGGCCCTTCGGCCCGACTTGCGTATGCCGACCAACATGTCCCATCTACACTAGTCCCATCTGCCTGCGTTTGGCCCATATCCTTCCAAAACCTGTCCTATCCATGAACCTGTCTAAAGACAGGGCAAGTTGTTTTACACAGAGGGTGGTGGGTGCCTGGAACGCGTTGCAGATATGATAGAAAGGCACCTGGAGTGCAGGAGGATGAGGGGGGGGGCGATCTTATAGAAGTGTACAACATCGTGAGGGCGATAGATCGGGTAGACCCACAGAGTCTCTTGCCCAGAGTAGGAGAATCAAGAACCAGAGGACATAGGTTTATGGTGAAGGGGGGGAAAGATTTAATAGGAACCAGAGGGGTAACCTTTTCCACACAAAGGGTGGTGGGTGTATGGAACGAGCTTCCGGAGGTGGTAGTTGAGGCAGGGACTGTCGCAACGTTTAAGAAACATTTAGACAGATACATGCAAAGGACAGGTTTGGAGGGATGCGGGCCAAACGCAGGCAGGTGGGACTAGTGTAGCTGGGACACGTTGGCCGGTGTGGGCAAGTTGGGCCGAAGGGCCTGTTTTCACGCTGTGTCACTCTGTGGAATGGGAGGATATGGATCACACTCAGGCAAGTAAGAGTTGCTTTTATCGTCGTGTTCGGGAATCGAAGGCTGTGCTCTTGTGCCGAACTGTTCCATGTTCTAATATATCCATAATAATAAGATCATAAGTGATAGGAGAAGAATTAGGCCATTCGGCCCATCGAGTCTACTCCGCCATTCAATCAGGGCTGATCTATCTCTCCCTCCTAACCCCATTCTCCTGCCTTCTCCCCATAACCCCTGACACCCGCACTAATCAAGAATCTACCTATCAATCTCTGCCTTAAAAATATCCACTGACTTGTCCTCCACAGCCTTCTGTGGCAAAGAATTCCGCAGATTCACCACCCTCTGACTAAAGATATTACTCCTCATCTCCTTCCCAAAAGAACGTCCTTTAATCCTGAGGCTGTGCCCTCTAGTCCTAGACTCTCCCACTAGTGGAAACATCCTCTCCACATCCACTCTATCCAAGCCTTTCACTATTTGGTTTCGATTCTGAAATGTTCTGTATTTTTCAATGAGGTTCCCCCCACCCCCTCCCCCTCCCCCCCCTCCCCCCTCCCCCCCCCCCCCTCATTCTTTTAAACTCCAATAATAAAATAAAATAAAAATGTGGACAATTTTTGCTTTGAGACATTTCCCCTTTAATGCTGGGTGTGTAACAAAATGACTGGCCTAACTCAGCGTGTGTAGAAAAATAACTGCAGATGCTGGTACAAATCGTATTTCGCTTGGGCAGCTTGCACCCCAGCGGTATGAACATTGATTTCTCTAACTTCAGATAGTTCCTCCGTCCCTCTCTTTCCCCTCCCAACTCCCAGTTCACCCACTAGTCATCCCGTCTCCCACTACATCTTATCTTTGTCCCGCCCCCTCCCCTGACATCAGTCTGAAGAAGAAGGGTCTCGACCCGAAACGTCGCCCATTCCTTCTCTCCCGAGATGCTGCCTGACCCGCTGAGTTGCTCCAGCGTTTCGTGTCGACCTTCGATTCGAGCCAGCGTCTGCAGTTTCTCTCCTGCACTAAACGACTGGCCTGCACACTCTGACTGGCGACCGGCCTTGTCTTCAACATGCAGCCGCTGGGAATAATCACTTCCACATGGACTGCCTGCGCACAGCGCGGTTTTTATGGGAGGATAATTCCTCGATGAAAAAGGAAAAGCCTGCATTTTGGTGCAATCTCTGGTGGACAAATTAATCCTCAGCAGTCCTGTCCAATGCGGGCAGCTCACTATTCAGCTCCTGGACTGTGTGGATAGATCAGCATTGCTCGACCTTGTTACCCTTGAAACAATTTTCATGTCTCAGGGAACCCCTGCATAAGAATTATTACACACTAGACCAAGTGGACCTGTTGGGCACAAACCTCTCCTGCATTGGTGCCACACCCTCTCCTCCCCCCCTTCCCTCCCCCCTCCCCCTATTCCTTTTTTGTTTAGTTTAGTTTAAAGTTACAGCGCGGAAACAGGCCCTTCGGCCCACCGGGTCCGCGCCGACCAACGACCTCCGCACATTAACACTATCCTACACCCACTAGGGACAATTTTTACATTTACCCAGCCAATTAGCCAACATACCTGTACGTCTTTGGAGTGTGGGAGGAAACCGAAGATCTCGGTGAAAACCCACGCAGGTCACGGGGAGAACGTACAAACTCCGTACAGACGGCGCCCGTAGTCGGGATCGAACCCGGGTCTCCGGCGCTGCATTCACTGTAAGGCGGCAACTCTACCGCTGCGCCACGGTGCATCCCCACGTTCTCCACAGATGCTGCCTGACCTGCTGAGTTACTCCAGCACTCTGTGAAACGTCACCTATCCATGTTCTCCACAGATGCTGGCTGACCCGCTGAGTTACTCCAGCACTCTGTGAAACGTCACCTATCCAAGTTCTCCACAGATGCTGGCTGACCCACTGAGTTACTCCAGCACTCTGTGAAACGTCACCTATCCATGTTCTCCACAGATGCTGGCTGACCCGCTGAGTTACTCCAGCACTCTGTGAAACGTCACCTATCCAAGTTCTCCACAGATGCTGTCTGACCCGCTGAGTTACTCCAGCACTTTCTTCGGCAGAAACTTCAAACATTGATCACCAATTCAGAGTCTCCATTCTGAGTGCTGTTGATCACGATATCTGCCACACCTGTGTTCCAAGGATCAATACATTTTTACAAACACTTTATCTTGCTCCGTTATTGATTGCAACCTTCCTATTTGATTTGATTCCTTCCTACACGCCATGATGAAAGATCAGCCATTCTGACTAATCAGAATTAAAATGCACAGAGCATTAGAAATGGATTCATAGAAAGTCAAAGTTAGGATGAATTCCACACTCCACCCCCATCTGCATCATCAATACATGTTCATTGGGTGACAGAATCAAGGGATATGGGGAAAAAGGAGGAACGGAGTACTGATTTTAGATGATCAGCCATGATCATATTGAATACATTTGTTGAAATGTTGAAAGACTGGAGCGACTAGGCTTGTATACACTGGAATTTAGAAGGATGAAAGGAGATCTTATCGAAACATAGAAACATAGAAAATAGATGCAGGAGTAGGCCATTCGGCCCTTCGAGCCTGCACCGCCATTCAATATGATCATGGCTGATCATCCAACTCAGTAACCTGTACCTGCCTTCTCTCCATACCCCCTGATCCCTTTAGCCACAAGGGCCACATCTAACTCCCTCTTAAATATAGCCAATGAACTGGCCTCAACTACCTTCTGTGGCAGAGAATTCCACAGACTCACCACTTTCTGTGTGAAGAAATGTTTTCTCATCTCAGTTCTAAAAGACTTCCCCCTTATCCTTAAGCTGTGACCCCTGGTTCTGGACTTCCCCAACATCGGGAACAATCTTCCCGCATCTAGCCTCTCCAACCCCTTAAGAATTTTATATGTTTCAATAAGATCCCCCCTCAGTCTTCTAAATTCCAACGAGTACAAGCCTAGTCTTTCTTCATATGAAAGTCCTGCCATCCTAGGGATCAATCTGGTGAACCTTCTCTGTACTCCCTCTAAGGCTAGAAATGGGTGCAAAGAGAATGTAAGGTGTGAGAACGACAGGCGATGGTGGCACGGCGGTAGTGTTGCTGCCTTACAGCGAATGCAGCGCCGGAGACCCGGGTTCCATCCCGACCACGGGTGCTGTCTGTGCGGAGTTTGTACGCTCTCCCCGTGACCTGCGTGGGTTTCCTCCGAGATCTTCGGTCTCCAAAGACGTGCAGGTTTGTAGGTTGATTGGCTTGGTGTAAAGGTAAAAAAACTGTCCGTGTGTGTGTGTGTGTGTGTGTGTGTGTGTGTGTGTGTGTGTGTGTGTGTGTGTGGGGTAGTGTTGGCGTGCGGGGATCGCTGGTCAGTGTGGACTGGGAGGGCCGAAGGGCCTGTTTCCGCGCCGTATCGCTAAAAAAGGGAACGATGATGAAGGAAATGTGGAATGGTTTATTCTTGGCCGAGGGGGGGGGCATGTCATCGAGGGGAACAAACTCCACTGGGTTACTCCAGCATTTTGAGTCTATCTTCGTGTGCAACCAGTTGTCCGATCTGGAGCTGTGCGTTGGATTATGTAGGTAATACCATAAACTATAGTTCTCGGCACAGTTCTTGACTATATGTGTGTTTCTTTCTATGTTTTATTTATCTGCTTCTGACCTATGATGTTGAGTTTATTTTTGAGTTAATTATATTTTGCTAAGTACTAAGGGTAGGCATAATAAACTTTGGCTTCTGGCTACACCTTTTTTTTTCGGTCAGAAAACATGTGTGATTATATATATATATATTTTTTTTTGATACAATGTTTTTTTGCACTATTTAACTCTCAAAACTGTATGGTCAATCTGTTGTATTGTATTGATCGGAACTCCCCCCCCAAAAAAACTGCATCCTTGTCAGTATTGGCCCTTGAGGAGTTGAGTATAGGAGCAAAGAGGTCCTTCTGCAGTTGTACAGGGCCCTGGTGAGACCGCACCTGGAGTACTGTGTGCAGTTTTGGTCTCCAAATTTGAGGAAGGATATTCTTGCTATTGAGGGCGTGCAGCATAGGTTCACTAGGTTAATTCCCGGAATGGCGGGACTGTCATATGCTGAAAGACTGGAGCGACTAGGCTTGTATACGCTGGAATTTAGAAGGGTGAGAGGAGATCTTATCGAAACGTATAAGATTATTAAGGGGTTGGACACGTTAGAGGCAGGAAACATATTCCCAATGTTGGGGGAGTCCAGAACCAGGGGCCACAGTTTAAGAATAAGGGGTAGGCCATTTAGAACTGAGATGAGGAAAAACTTTTTCAGTCAGAGAGTTGTGAATCTGTGGAATTCTCTGCCTCAGAAGGCAGTGGAGGCCAATTCTCTGAATGCATTCAAGAGAGAGCTAGATAGAGCTCTTAAGGATAGCGGAGTCAGGGGGTATGGGGAGAAGGCAGGAACGGGGTACTGATTGAGAATGATCAGCCATGATCACATTGAATGGCGGTGCTGGCTCAAAGGGCCGAATGGCCTACTCCTGCACCTATTGTCTATTGTCTATTGAGTCTAGTCCAGTTCAGTTTAGCTTATTGTCATGTGTACCGAGGTACAGTGAAAAGCTTTTGTTGCGCGCTAACCAGTCAGCGGAAAGACAATACGTGATTACAATCGAGCCGTCCGCAGTGTGCAGGTACAGAATCAAGGGAATAACGTGAATAACGTTTAGTGCTTTCTGAAACAGATAACTTGTTCATATTGATGGATTGATTTCACACGGATAGGATGCATTGAGAGAGATGTGGGCCAGACGTTATGGGGAGAAGGCAGGAGAATAGGGTTGAGAAAGAAATGTTGATAGAGTCACAGAGTGACACAGTGTGGAAACAGGCCCTTCGGCCCAACTTGCCAACATCAGCCAACAATGTCCCAACTACACTAGTCCCACCTGCCTGCGTTTGGCCCATATCCCTCCAAACCTGTCCTATCCATGTACCTGTCTAACTGTTTCTTAAACGTTGGGATAGTCCCTGCCTCAACTACCTCCTCTGGCAGCTCGTTCCACACACCCACCACCCTCTGTGTGGAAAAGGTTACCCCTCAGATTCCGATTAAATCTTTTACTCTATTAAAGCTAATCAGCCATGATTGAATGGTGGAGCAGATTAGATGGGACAAATGGCCTAATTCTGCTCCTATGACTTATAGAAACATACAAACATAGAAAAAATAGGTGCAGGAGTAGGCCATTCGGCCCTTCGAGCCAGCACCTGACTCTCAGTCTGAAGGGCCTCGACCTGAAACGTTACTCATTCCTCCTCTCCAGAGATGCTGCCTGTCCCGCTGAGTTACTCCAGCTTTGTGCGTCTAACTTCAGCTTATCCCAGCACCTGCAGTTCCTTCCCACACAACTGAGTGCACATACTGAATGATATTCCACTCGAGTCCAGTCAGCAAAACCTCGGACACACGTACTTACTTTGTCTTGCCTTTCAGCAGCAGGTAGCGGCAGAAACTTGCACCAAGGCCTTCCCTGTAACACAAACAGCAGACGTAAGCAGCAAGGTCAAGCTGGATCAGAAGGTGCCTATCTATCATCACAAGGGCGGCACGATGGCACAGCGGGTAAAGACGCTGCCTCGCAACGCCAGAGACCCGGGTTCAATCCTGACATCGGGTGCTGTGTGTGTGTGAGTGTGTGTGTGAGTGTGTGTGTGTGTGTGTGCGTGTGTGTGTGTGTGTGTCTGTCTGTGTGAGAGTGTGTGTGCGTGTGCGTGTGTGTGTGTCTGTCTGTGTGTGCGTGTGTGTGTGTGTGAGTATGTGTGAGAGTGTGTGCGAATGTGTGTCTGTGTGTGCGTGTGCGTGTGTGTAGGTGGAGTTTGCACGTTCTCCCTCTGACCAACACGGTGGCACAGCAGGTAGAAGGCAGCTCCGTACAGACAGCGCCCGTAGCCAGGATGGAACCCGGGTCTCTGGCGCTGTGAGGCAGCAACTCTACCACTGCGCCACCGTGACGCCTTAAAGACATGGTATGGTACAATATTCTAGGCTGGCACTCCAGAACCAAATCATTGGAGGGACAACCATTTGGAATAGACCTCAGACTAGAAACATGGAAAATAGGTGCAGGAGTAGGCCATTCGGCCCTTTGAGCCAGCACTGCCATTCAATATGATCATGGCTGATCATTCACAATCAGTACCCCGTTCCTGCCTTCTCTCCCCATACCCCTTGATTCCGTTAGCTCTAAGAGCCAAATCTAACTCTCTCTTGAACACATCCAGTGAATCAGCCTCCGCTGCCTTCTGTGGCAGAGAATTCCACAGATTAGTAAATGCAGCAGGTTCTGAAGGTCCAATAGACAGTAGACAATAGGTGCAGGAGGAGGCCATTCGGCCCTTCGAGCCAGCACCACCATTCAATGTGATCATGGCTGATCATTCTCAATCAGTACCCCGTTCCTGCCTTCTCCCCATACCCCCTGACCCCGCTATCCTTAAGAGCTCTATCTACCTCTCTCTTGAGAGGCCCAGAACAGACCAAAGCAGTTGTATGTTCCTGTTGTAGATACATGGGACTGCAGGTACCGGTTAATACACACAAGGACACAGCGTGTGTCATGGCCTGGTTTGGCAACTTTAATGCCCCAGGAACGAAGAACACTGCAAAAAGTAGTGAACACTGCCCGGACCATCACGGTCTCTGACCTCCCCTCCATCGAAGGCATCTACAGGAGTCTCTACCTCAAAAAGGCAGCCAGCATCATCAGAGACCCCCACCAACCTGACCACACTCTCATCTCACCCCTGCCATCGGGTAGAAGGTACAGGAGCCTGAAAACTGTCACGTCCAGGTTCAGGAACAGCTTATTCCCTACAGCCAGCAGGCTGTTAAACACCACAACCTCAAATACGCTCCGAACTACATGGAACGGAGGGCAGTATTGTTGACTTTGCACTATTATTATTTATTTGTCTGTTTTTTTAATCTTCAAACAATTAACTTCACTTTGGCAGACACCAAATGCTGGAGTAACTCAGCGGGTCAGGCAGCATCTGTGGAGAACATGGATAGGTGACGTTTTAAGAGGATTTGAGTATAGGAGCAGGGAGGTTCTGCTGCAGTTGTACAGGGTCTTGGTGAGACCACACCTGGAGTATTGTGTACAGTTGTATCATATCATATCATATATATACAGCCGGAAACAGGCCTTTTCGGCCCTCCAAGTCCGTGCCGCCCAGCGATCCCCGCACATTAACACTATCCTGCACCCACTAGGGACAATTTTTACATATACCCAGACAATTAACCTACATACCTGTACGTCTTTGGTCTCCTAATCTGAGGAAAGACATTCTAGCCTTAGAGGGAGTACAGAGAAGGTTCACCAGATTGATCCCTGGGATGGCAGGACTTTCATATGAAGAAAGACTGGATAGACTCGGCTTATACTCGCTGGAATTTAGAAGACTGAGGGGGGATCTTATTGAAACATATAAAATTCTTAAGGGGTTGGAGAGGCTAGATGCGGGAAGATTGTTCCCGATGTTGGGGAAGTCCAGAACCAGGGGTCACAGCTTAAGGATAAGGGGGAAGTCTTTTAGGACTGAGATGAGAAAACATTTTTTCACACAGAGTGGTGAATCTGTGGAATTCTCTGCCACAGAGGGTAGTTGAGGCCAGTTCATTGGCTATATTTAAGAGGGAGTTAGATGTGGCCCTTGTGGCTAAAGGGATCAGGGGGTATGGAGAGAAGGCAGGTACGGGATACTGAGTTGGATGATCAGCCATGATCATATTGAATGGCGGTGCAGGCTCGATGGCAGTGCCTTCTCCCCATAGCCCCTGACACATGCACTAATCAAGAATCTACCTATCTCTGCCTTAAAAATACCCATTGACTTGGCCTCCACTGCCTTCTGCGGCAAAGAATCCTACAGATTCACCACCCTCTGACTAAATAAATTCTTCCTCATCTCCTTCCTGCAGGAACATCCTTTAATGACGAGGCTGCGACCTCTAGTCCTAGACTCTCCCACTAGTGGAAACACCCTCTCAATAGACAATAGACAATAGGTGCAGGAGGAGGCCATTCAGCCCTTCGAGCCAGCACCGCCATTCAATGTGATCATGGCTGATCATTCTCAATCAGTACCCCGTTCCTACCTTCTCCCCATACCCCCTGACTCCGCTATCCTTAAGAGCTCTATCTAGCTCTCTCTTGAATGCATTCAGAGAATTGGCCTCCACTGCCTTCTGAGGCAGAGAATTCCACAGATTCACAACGCTCTGACTGAAGAAGTTTTTCCTCATCTCCGTTCTAAATGGCCTACCCCTTATTCTTAAACTGTGGCCCCTTGTTCTGGACTCCCCCAACATTGGGAACATGTTTCTTGCCTCTAATGTGTCAAACCCCATAATAATCTTATATGTTTCGATAAGATCCCCTCTCATCCTTCTAAATTCCAGTGTATACAAGCCTAGTCGCTCCAGTCTTTCAACATACGACAGTCCCGCCATTCCGGGAACTAACCTGGTGAACCTACGCTGCATGCCCTCAATAGCAAGAATATCCTTCCTCAAATTTGGAGACCAAAACTGCACACAGTACTCCAGGTGCGGTCTCACTAGGGCCCTGTACAACTGCAGAAGGACCTCTTTGCTCCTATACGCAACTCCTCTTGTTATGAAGGCCAACATTCCATTGGCTTTCTTCACTGCCTGCTGTACCTGCATGCTTCCTTTCAGTGACTGATGCACTAGGACACCCAGATCTCGTTGTACGTCCCCTTTTCCTGACTTGACACCATTCAGATAATAATCTGCCTTCCTATTCTTGCCACCAAAGTGGATAACCTCACACTTATCCACATTAAACTGCATCTGCCATGCATCCGCCCACTCACACAACCTGTCCAAGTCACCCTGCAACCTCATAGCATCTTCCTCACAGTTCACACTGCCACCCAGCTTCGTATCATCTGCAAATTTGCTCTCCACATCACCAACCCTCTGACTGACTAAAGGAATTCCTCCTCGTCTCCTTCCCGAAGGAAAGTCCTTTAATTCCGAGGCCGCGGTCTCTAGTCTGGGGGTTTTGTGAGCACAGGCAATAATCCCCGGCAAGTTAGAAGGAAACTCGTCCAGTGACTGTATCCCCAGCAGGGAAGTTGCTTAACAAAGCCATTCGCAATTAAGCAACAATCAGTCACTCAGCAACTTGCCTAGGCCAGCAATGTTTACCCAAGTCCCCAGCTCAGATTGTTTTTCAACTCATTTACAAAGTAACACCTGTTGAGTTAAAGAAACCAGTGACAAATTACAGCTGTCTTTAACTTGGTTGATCTGTAAACAAGGCGATGGATTTATAGACCCGACTACTTTGGGTAGAGAGCCTCTTTTGTAATTCTAGAAGCCAGCCATTAGGTCCTTTGTCAGTACTGTTGTGCCTGAGCCATTGACAGCAGTTACAGACTGAGGATAGAGCTCAGGGTTTCGGAGTGTCCTGTCCACCACTGTTCAGTCTGAAGAAGGGTCTGAAACGTCACCCATCCCTCCTCTCCCGAGATGCTGCCTGACCCGCTGAGTTACTCCAGCGTTTTGTTTTTTACCTTCGATTTAAACTAGCATCTGCAGTTTTTTTTTCCTATCCTTTAAATTCAGTTTAGTTTAGTTTAGATCAGAGATACTGCACCTATGGTAACAGAGGGCCAACGGAATCAAGGGATATGGGGACAATAGACAATAGGTGCAGGAGGAGGCCATTCGGCCCCTCGAGCAAGCACCGCCATTCAATGTGATCATGGCTGATCATATGTTTCAATAAGAAGGGTCTCGACCTGAAACGTCACCCATTCCTTCTCTCCAGAGATGCTGCCTGACCCACTGGGTTACTCCAGCATTTTGTGTCAATTCCCGGAATGGCGGGACTGTCGTACGTTGAAAGACTGGGTCGACTAGGCTTGTATACACTGGAATTTAGAAGGATGAGAGGAGATTTTATCGAAACGTATAAGATTATTAAGGGGTTGGACACGTTAGAGGCAGGAAACATGTTCCCAATGTTGGGGGAGTCCAGAACAAGGGGCCACAGTTTAAGAATAAGGGGTAGGCCATTTAGAACTGAGATGAGGAAAAACTTTTTCAGTCAGAGAGTTGTAAATCTGTGGAATTCTCTGCCTCTGAAAGCAGTGGAGGCCAATTCTCTGAATGCATTCAAGAGAGAGCTAGATAGAGCTCTTAAGGATAGCGGAGTCAGGGGGTATGGGGAGAAGGCAGGAACGGGGTACTGAAGGCAGGAATGGAGAATGATCAGCCATGATCACATTGACGGTGCTGGCTCGAAGGGCCGAATGGCCTCCTCCTGCACCTATTGTCTATTGTCTATAACCCCTTAATAATCTTATATGTTTCAATAAGAAAGGGTCTCGCGACACGAAACATCACCCATTCCTTCTCTCCAGAGATGCTGCCTGACCCACTGGGTTACTCCAGCATTTTGTGTCTGCCTCAATCAGATCCTCTCTCATTCCTTCTAAACTCCAGTGTATACAAGCCAAGTCGCTCCAGTCTTTTAACATACGACAGAAAAGCAGGAAGGGGTACTGATTTTAGATGATCAGCCATGATCATATTGAATGGCGGTGCTGGCTCGAAGGGCCGAATGGCCTGGTGCTTGCACCTACTTTCGATGTTTCTATGAAACAGGCCCTTCAGTCCACCGAGTCCGTGCCAACCAGCAATCTCCCCACACCAACATTATCCTACACACACACACACAAGGGACATATCTCCCTCTCCCCTGACATCAGTCTGAAGGTAGGGTCTCGACATGAAACGTCACCCATTCCTTCTCTCCTGAGATGCTGCCGGACCCGCTGAGTTACTCCAGCATTTTGTGTCTATCTTCAGTTTAAACCAGCACCTGCAGTTCCTTCCCACACATCCCATACAATTACACCAAGCCAATTAACCGACAAACCGGAGAATCTCAGAGAAAACCCACGCAGGTCACGGGGAGAACGTACAAACTCCGTACAGACAGCGCCCGTGGTCGGGATCGAACCGGGTCTCCGGCGCTGTGAGGCAGCAGTTCTACCCGCTGCGCCACTCTTCTTTGCATTAGGATCAGGTTAGATTCCACAACACCTGTTGCCAGCTTCCCCCCTCGTCCTGCCCGAGTTCATCGATACGTCTGGCATCAGCTAAATCCCGTACAGACATCTCATGCCTGACCGCTTCCACCGACCCTAAGGCACAAAGTGCTGCACTAACTCAGCGGGTCTGGCAGCATCTCTGGAGACCACGGCACTGGTCGTCACGGTGGTGCAGCGGGTAGAGCCGCTGCCTTCACAGCGCCAGGGACCCGGGTT
This sequence comes from Rhinoraja longicauda, assembly GCF_053455715.1. Lineage (NCBI taxonomy): Eukaryota > Metazoa > Chordata > Chondrichthyes > Rajiformes > Arhynchobatidae > Rhinoraja > Rhinoraja longicauda. The sequence goes on along the minus strand of NC_135964.1, from coordinate 51,813,299 downwards.
CCACCCTGACCTCGGGCGCTGTCTGTGTGGAGTTTGTACGTTCTCCCCGTGACCTGCGTGGGTTTTCTCCGGGCGCTCCGGTTTCCCCCCCCACACTCCAAAGACGCGCAGGTTTGTAGGTTAATTGGCTTCGGTATAAGTGCATATTGTCCCCAGTGTGTGTGTGCGGGATAGCATCGGTGAGGATTGAGTGGGCCGAAGAGACCTGCTTCCCGCGCTGTGTCTCTGAACTAAACAAAACATAGGTAGGGGGACATATCTGGCCGTGAGATACACCATCCGTAACCCACCCCTAGACAGACATGTCTGTGGTTTGTCTCTAAAACTAAACTAGACTACAAACCTGCACGTCTTTGGAGAGTGGGATGAAACCGGAGCACCCGGGCAGGTCACGGGGAGAACGTGCAAACTCTCCACACAGACACACGCACAGATACAGACAGCGCCCGAGGTCAGGATGGAACCCGGGTCCCTGGCGCTGTGAGGCAGCGGCTCGACCCGCTGTGCCACCGTGCCGCCTTGAAACTGAGCGTCACAATGGATGGGGTCCGTGCCGGCCTCAACACGGGGGCAACAATGGGTCAATACCCCACACAGACGCTGACAGGCATATTACAAGTGGGGGGGGGGGGAGGGGGGCATCTAGGGTGGGGGGGTGAGGGAGGGGGAATCTAGGGTAGGGGGGTGGTGAGGGAGGGGGAGGGGGGCATCTAGGGAGAGGGGGGTGAGGGAGGGGGGGCATCTAGGGTGGGGGGGGTGAGGGAGGGGGAATCTAGGGGTAGGGGGGGGTTGAGGGAGGGGGGCATCTAGGGTGGGGGGGGTGAGGGAGGGGGAGGGGGGGCATCTAGGGTGGGGGGGTGAGGGAGGGGGAGGGGGGGCATTCTAGGGTGGGGGGGGGACAAACAT